>NC_087346.1:4275833-4581250 GCF_030014295.1 Loxodonta africana
TTACCCAAATCCAGTGCCGCCATGTCGATCCTGACTCATAGCGACCCTATAGGACAGAGTAGAACTGCCCCTAGAGTTTCCAGTGAGTGCCTGGTGGATTCAAACTGCCGACCCTTTGGTTAGCAGCCATAGCACTTAACCACCATGCCACCAGGGTTTCCTATTCTTATCTTACATAATCCTAATAGCTAATCATGTATCTAATTTTTTTTTTTTTAAAAGGTCAAGACTCCTCTTTTACTCTTTCCTATATTTTCAAAGTTGCCATCATCAGATATGTTCATAGTAGAAGAGTTACTTAGCAGGAAAAAAAAAAATTGTTAGGAATAAAGACACTGGGGAAATAAGGTAAAGGTAGATTCTAGAAAACAGTTAATGAGGCTCATTTAGTGACTTCATATCCCTTTCAAGTTACATTTATTTTCAAAGTTGAAGTTCAAGTCTACTTTTTTTTATTATCACTAATAACACTACTTACCATATACAGAATCTTTTTTAAAAAATTCCGTATTTAAACAATCATACTTAATCCAGAATTGTGGTGTGGGCATCCATTTCGCCATATGTTTCATTGAATTACAATATTGCATTACAACAGGTATTTTTCAGACTCATTATCTACTTGCTTCTACGTGGGTTGTGGTGGGACTATCCTAGAGGCATAAAGTCCCAGGAAATCACCAGTGATCCATAAGATATTTTAAGCTTTATTCAGAAACACTATTTGTTATAGACTGAAATGTGCATATTGAATATCTATACAAAGATGACCACCAGCTGTCCAGTTGACAGTAACTCATGGTGATCCCATTGTGTCAGAGTAGAACTGTGCTCCATAGGGCTTTCAATGGCTAATTTTTTGGAACTAGATCGCCAGACCTTTCTTTCAAGGTACTCTAGGTGGACTTGAACCTCCAGCCTTTTGGTTAGCAGCCAAGCGCTTTAACGCTTTGAACCGCCCAGGGACTCCCTTTTCTTAATTATGAGCATTCTGAGGAGTATTACTTTTACTCATACTCTAATGTATTATTCACCCTGGCAGTTTATGCAGGCGCATTGAGATGTAAAACTTGTGCTCTGTAAATTTATATTCCCAGGAAATATCCCAAGTAGAAAAAATGTGAGTCCACATGACTGTCATTAACAGAATTGAGCACAGTTTCCTAAAGCATGAATATTTTTAGGACTTAAGGGACTTATTCCAGCTGATTTTCTGCATTAGTCTGTGCTTAAATATAAATTATGTTATGTCACATTGCCTGCCAACAGGGTCACTTCTGGTCATTGATTCTATTAATTCCCACACAAATACCCTGCATTCTAAGCAGTAAAATCAGCGTTCATTTTTGTCTGTTGGCTCATGTTTGTCAACATATTTTCTTCGTTACTCATTCAACTTTGAGCTACAGTACTACATATATGCCAGCAAAATCTTTATTTTTTACAATATTTTAGCTGTCCCAAGGTGACTGATAAAAGCTTTTTTATTTTGTTTCGTGTGATACTCATTCTCAATTGAGTCAATTTTACTTTATAGTGATCTATCATCTGTTACTACTTATTTCAAACATTCCTTTGAATTCTATGTTCTTTCACTTTGCGTTGCCAGCTTCCTAGTTCTAGCCTTTCTCCTATAGTTAGCTTTCTGTATCGCCATACACTGGTATTCTCTCTCTTCCCCTCCTCAAATCTTTTTTCCATATATCTGCCTGAGCGGCCTTCCCAAAACTTTTTAATTTACATTTGGGGGCTCAAAAATCAATAAGTGGCCTTGGTTGCCCAAATTAAACTACTTATCTTGGCATTCAAAGGCCAGTGAAACCCACTGTTAGCTTCTTAACTCTCAGCTTAACCAAAAAACCAACCCATTGCTATTGAGTCAATTCTGAGTCATAGTGACCCCTATAGGACAGAGGAGAACTGCCCCATAGAGTTTGCAAGGAATGCCTGGTGGATTCGAACTGCCAACCTTTCTGATAGCAGCCATAGCATTTAACCACTATACCACCAGGGTTTCCCAACACTCAACTTAGACTGTTTTTTGTTTGTTTGTTTTACCATTTGCAATAGCAGAGACATCTCTTCACATAACACACCAATTCTTTGCACATGCTGCCCTTCCTCCCTGTACAACCTGCTTCTTTACACTTTATCCATATAAATTCTGTTCATCTGCAGTTTGGCTCAAGTTGCTCTTTCTTTGTAACATTTCAACCTCCACCACTTTCTTAAAATACCCTCGACATCATACACCTTGGCACTTTAGCTGGCCATCTATGAACTCATTTGCCACACTTGCTCTGAACTAGATGTTAAGTCATTTAAGGGCCCGTGACCATCATAGGAGTTTACACATGGTAGGCTCTTAATAGATAGCTGATCAATCACTACAATGACTAACGGCTTGATAGAAGCTATACCGATTGTTATTGAGGCAGTTCCGACTCATGGCAATCCCATGCGTTACAGATAGAACTGATCCACAAGGTTTTCTTGGCTGTAATCTTCATGGAAGCAGATCAACAAGTCTTTCTTCCATGGCACTGCCGGGTGGGTTTGAACTGCTAACCTAGTAAAACAAAAAAAAACAAACCTGTTGCTGCGGAGTCGATTCCAACTCATAACGACACTATAGGACAGAGTAGAACTGCCCAGTAGAGTTTCCAAGGAGTGCCTGGTGGATTTGAACTGCCGACCTTTAGGTTAGCAGCCGTAGCACTTAACCACTATGCCACCAGGGTTTCCTCCGAGTGCAAATCGTTTGTGCCACCCAGGGACCTGATAGAAGCTAAGCATACATTTTTTTCTCCATATAGTTGATACTCTGCTTCCTGTCTTGCATATAAAGTATGGTACAGTGACACAATTTACAGGCATAGAGTGGCCAAGAAGAGTTGACGTCTTCCTCTGCACCCCATCCTACGGCAGACGTAACCACCTGCCAGGGCTTTCAGAGGAGCTACAGAAACATTGGCCACTTGCACCACTTGCCAGGAGCACTTGATCCCTCAGAGGTTGTCTAGAAACTTTGCAGAACTGAATTACGTAGAAGCGGAAGATGTTTCCAAACAGCTGAGTCTCCGGGGACAATGTGAAAAAATACCTATGAAAGTGGGAGAAATGCCCTCTTCTGCATCACTACTCTGCCTTAATACCTCTTCATTATTTTTACTGTCCTTTTCTCTGTCGTTCCTTTCTTCATCATTTTTTCATATTTTTTCATTTTAAAATTGTTTTGACTTTAATGCCTGATTCATTTATTGTCATGAGATTGTAAAACAGCATTTTGTTTAATAAATTCCTATGACTAAAATTATAATTTTGAGCATGAACTGTCATTTAAGTCACACAGACTGTATTGCTCAATCTATGTTCACTATATTCTGGTCTCTAGAAAATTCTGTCATGCTCAGGATTATTAGAACTCTGAGTACTGTTTCTTTTTTTTTTTTTCCATCCTTAAACATTAAAACAAAACAAAGCTAATCACACAATCAATCAAACAAGTAAGTTCTTCACAAGCCTAAAACCACAGAATTAAAAACCAGGAAAAAAATGAAGAGTTGTCATCAGGTCTGTTCCCCTTCCTTTTGACAGGATGTGAGTAAGCCAGTAGAGACAGGCCTCTTTTCCATTTTCAGAGACCCAGGGAATTAGGGAAAAATAAAAAATTTATTAACCACTTGAAAAAAAAAAATTTTTTTTTTTTTTTGATAGCTGTTTCACTGCTGAAAAAACCTCATTGCTATTAAGGTATTCCAATTACTTTCAACTCCTTTTGGTTTTGTCCACATTAAATGATGAGAAGCAACAGTTGGTAAATATTTCCAAGTAGTAATAATGTATAAAGGCATCACATGCAGGCATCCTTTTATTCTTAAATCATGCCTGCTTATTTAAAATTAATATTTCCTCATAGCAGAATTACACAGTTATTCTCTTTCTTGTACCCTGCAGTGATTCACAGGCAATTGGTATTCACCCTCATCTTTCTTTCCCCTACTTTCTCCACATTTCTAGTCTTCCTAGAAATCTGGCTTTTTTTTTTTTTTTTAATATATACATAAACACATAATACTTACTCTCCTTTTGTTCCTCAAGGTATCATCTTGTAAGTTAAGAATTGAGGTCCAGAATTGATGATAAGAACAAAATTATCTTGAAGGGTCAAGCCAGAAAAGGTAGTGACTTCTACACCTTTAAACAACTATTACATTTCCTTTTCTGAAAGTCAACATTAATTTCATTTTCATTCAGAAAATATATAGTGAATGCCTACTCTATGTAGACAGGCTACCAAGTGCTGGGGATACAGCAATAAACAGAATAGACAACTTGCTTCCTCTGACAAGGAGGTTGACATTCTCCAAGGGTCATCCATTTAGGCAATAATTTAGGTGGAAGAGAAATCTTTCATAACTAGTTAGACATACAGAATTAGCTTTGAATTCATATGTGTTGCTGATATCAATCTAATTTCCTTCAGAATCTGAATCACTTTGCATTTTCTGCATTCAGAGGTTAGCTCTAAAATGATACTGAAGACGAAAAATCGTGATATTGAAGTTCTAACTGAAAGAGAATGGATGATTTGTGGAGTGTACATTTTTGCACTTCCTGGTTATTACATAATTTGGTTTTTATATTTGGCATATTTAGAGATTTTTTTCCTTTTATTTTTTCTGTTTTTCTCATATTGTCTATTATTTTCTACAAGTGTGGCCAATCACATTCCAATAAGGCATCATAACATCCAGAAAAACTAAGCAATGGATTTTTCATATTCATCATCTCTGGATGACTTTTCCATGAATTTGAATATAAATATTTTTCAAACCTTTAAAAGCAGACTTCTTAACAGGGTAACTGCAGATGTCCAGTAACTGAGGATTCTTATCTCTATATTTAAAAAAAAATAAGTCAATAAATAATCTATAATAACTTTTAAGAGCCTATATTGTGTTCTCAATGCCTCTATTAAAATAAAGTAGGTCCCATAGACTGCAATATTGAGAAAGTTACTCAAAGTATTACTCAAGGGTTTCCTGATGGAATCCTAAATTATGGGTTTCACCTTACAGCTCAATTTTTCAGAATTTGTATTCAGCATTTATTTCATCACTCATACCCTAGTTCTTTTTCCGTTAATCTCATGTATAAGTTATCAATCCACCTTTTCATTACTTGAGTAGCAATTATGACACTCGTGAGGAATAGGTGAGTTGGTAACAGCTTTCCTTATTTGATAAACAAGGGTAAAAATAAAAAAAGACACCAGCAGAAATGACTTGGAGGTCCATAAAACTGGCTTCCCAATTAACTCCAAATTAGAATGTGTATAGTAATGGATTTTTATAGCAATGGATTAGCATCATGATAGTAGTTTGTAACTGCCTCAACCTACCTTTCTAAAAATTTCATGAGTTCTTCATTTTGAGTCATGCTAAGTATAATAATGAATCCCCACTGTTTTCCTTGAGTCCAGCTATGAGGCTTTGCACGGAGGAGTGTAGAGTCCTGGGCCACTCCGACCAGTGCTGGATGCCACCCCTGCCCTCGCCATCTTCTGATTACAGGAGTAACATGTTCATTCCGGGGGAGGAGTTCCCAGCACAGCCCCAGCAGCAGCATCCACATCAGAGTCTCGAGGACGACATCCAGCCTGCAGACTCCAGTGAGAAGAAGAAGAGTTTTTCCACCTTTGGGAAGGACTCCCCAAACGACGAGGACACTGGAGATACCAGCACGTCCTCTCTGCTCTCAGAAATGAGCACCGTATTCCAGCGCCTTCTACCCCCTTCCCTGGACACCTACTCAGAGTGCAGTGAGGTGGACCGATCCAACTCCCTGGAACGCCGAAAGGGGCCCTTGCCAACCAAAACCGTGGGCTACCCACAAGGGGTGGCGGCCTGGGCAGCCAGTACACATTTTCAAAATCCAACCACCAGTTCCGGGCCGCCGCTTGGAACTCACTCCAGTGTGCAGCCTTCTTCAAAGTGGCTGCCGGCCATGGAGGAGATCCCTGAAAACTACGAGGAAGATGATTTTGACAATGTGCTCAACCACCTCAATGATGGGAAGCATGAACTCATGGATGCCAGTGAGCTGGTGGCTGAGATTAACAAACTGCTTCAAGATGTGCGCCAGAGCTAGGAGATTTTAGCGAAGCATTTTTGTTTCCATATATATGGAAATCGGGAACAGAGTAAACCCTGAAAGAACTGGCATTGCCAAATAGTTGCATTTATCATAAATGTGTCTGTGTATATTGAATATTAAATACTGTATTTTCGTATGTACACAATGCAAGTGTGATTATTTTAATCTGTATTTTAAAAATACATTTGTACCTTATATTTATGTGTAATTTAACAGACAAATTTTATTTTTTTACTCTCATGACAAACACATCTCTCCTAATCATGTAGAAAGTAGCTACTGTTGAAATCTCATATGCTATTCAACCACAAAGTATAAAGGCACTGCTTAGGTTAGTTATGTTGGGGAGGTAAACATTATTCTCTAGGAAAAACCCCACTAAAGCATTATACAATTCTTAATTCTAGTAAGTGATCCAACTTTTTGAAAATACTTTTGTAAAAATTAAGCATCATTAAAAATGTTAAACTATTTTTTTATTATTACTATTGTTTTTTCTCCTTCTAACTCTGATAGTTCTACTCTTATGGGAAAAATTGACACATGAAGTGAAATTTTATTTCAGGACTGGGAGGTACCTTGAAGGGTATTTATGAGATGATTCTTTTAAATACATTTTTCACAGACAATAATGAATACAGGGCTAGAGTCAGTGTTTCCTGGCTCCCAGTTCTCTGCTATCTGGGGCATCAAACTGGTCTGTTCTTGAGAATATGTGGCTTAAAATATTCTTGTCTATTTATAATCAAGGCAAACAATAAATTTCATTCCATCCTTGTAATATGAGAGGTACTCAAAGAAAATGGAATCTGTCCTTTAAATGGATAACAGTATATATTCCAACAGTGTAAAGTAATAATGGTTATGTTGTGTCCCTCCTAAGCTGGTAAATATAATTGGTTTAATCTGAAACCATTCTGTTTGAATCTTCCTCTCTTCTCTGACAATACGTAAACATTTTAGTCTTTTTTTCCCATTAGAATTCACTTTCAGCTTTTGTCCCAAGTGCATGATCTCACATTTTTGTTTTTATTTTTAGTGTAAGAACATTTATAAAATCATATTTTTACTGCAACTCTGCTGCGTGATAAATGACAAATTATTTATTGTGTTGTTATCTCTCTGTGTGGAATGCCTTGGTAAAGCAGTTTGCTATTATGACTGTTATCATTTATGAACAAGCTTCTATTAATGTTATATCTATGAATACACTATCTTGATTGTACTCTCCAGAAGCTTTTACTGTCAAAGAAAATAAAAGAAAAATTAAATGAGAGAATTGTCCGTAGTTCAGAGTCCTAATCCTACATATGTGTTCAAAAGCTATATAATCATACCAGTCATGAGAGAGTGATCCAGTTTTGGGTTTCAAATGGTAGAGAGGAAGCATTTAGCAGATTTGGCAATGGAAAAAAGAATCAGTTTGAGACCTTTATTAGGTATGAAAATAATAGATCAGATTCCATTCAGAATAAGATTTTAAATGCATTTGGAGTGTAAAGGAAAAAAGAAAAATGAATTCAGTAAAAAAAAAATTTTTAAAAATTAAATAATAACATCATGCTTTTTCAGAACAGCAAACTCTGGTGGTGTAGTGGTTAAGTGCTACGGCTGCTAACCAAAATGTCAGCAGTTCAAATCTACCAGGCACTTCTTGGAAACTAGGGCAGTTCTACTCTGTCCTATAGGGTCATTATCAGTCGGAATCGATTTGATGGAAATGGGTTTGGTTTGGGTTTTTTCAGAACATTTTATATTAAGTTCTTGGTTAAAAAATATATCCCTACAGTATTTCCAGGAGGTGAAAGTATGCTTCTCCTTGGCTTACTAGCAGAGAATTCAAATACTAAGAAAGTTAAGTAACCTAAAAGTGCCTAAAACTCAGATATTTTAATTCTCAAGTGAGTACCACTTTAAATAGGAAGTGTTATCTCTTCCAGAAAGCATGGTTTCTTTTATGGGAGGGATTGCAATTACAAGTGAAATTTCAGTTTATTTTTCAGTAGATTACACGCACAAATGTAAACCACATTTAAATACATTTTGCTTTTCAACTTCACTTCCTTTTAGCACATATTATCATTAAAAAAAAAACTTCCATAACCTCATTGTTCTTAATTTAAAGCAGCCACAGTCATTTAGGAAGCAAAACTTGGAATAAGTATTTTGAATAATTTTAAGTAAATAAAATGCAGTATTATACTCAACACGAAAACTTTGTATATTGTCCGTATACTGAGCATTCCATGTGTCAAACTCCTTGCTTCTCCAGCCTTCTGTACTTCTGGTTACTGCTTCCCACGCTCACAAGTTAAATGAGTGTTAGCGTTTAAGATTTCTGTTTTTTGTTCATATCATTCCTTTAACAACTAGCATCACCTTGGTGAAAGCTGACGTGTCTGCTGCAATCATAGCAACCTAACCTCTCATCAAGTTTATGTTTTCTCATCTTTGGTATCATGCCCTTCCTCAGATTGGAAGAAAAAAGTAATAGCCGCTTAAATTAAGGAGATTCCTTTCTTCACTCATCATTTCTTCAGTATATCGGCTCCGTCGAATTCCTTTAAACATTCTTTTGTGATTATCATCTATTAAAGGAATCATCTTTCAAAAATGGAATTCAACACTGAATCTGTTGCTTACCAAGTCCTTCTTTTAAATGGCTCGATTATAGGATGATTAGAATTGGCTTTCTTAAAATTCTTACAAGTTATTAACATTGAAATTCATTTTTTCATTTATTTCTTCCTTAGAAAAAAATCGTCATTGAGTGGATCTGGACTCCTAGCAAACCCATGGGTTTATAAGCTTGTCAATCATTTAAATTCTTGCTCCTCAATATCAAAATCACCACTTACCAATAGGTAACTATTAAGACAAAAGATGGGTTAGTTAGTGTCTTACTGGAGTCACTGAAGAAGTTAAATTTGTGGAAATCAACTCAACATCTTTGTTTCATTCTTCTGATACCAAAAGGAAAACCCTGGTGATGTAGTGGTTAAGAGCTACCACTGCTAACCAAAATGACCTCTTTTTAAATCTACCAGGTGCTGCTTGGAAACTCTATGGGAGCAGTTCTACTCTGTCCTATAGGGTCACCATGAGTCAGAATGGATTCCAGGGAAGCGGGTTTTTTTTTTTTTGGTTAATGTCAGAAAGGAGACCTGGTAGCACAGTGGTTAAGAACTCAAGTGCCAACCGAAAGGTCAGCAGTTGGGATCCACCAGCTGCTCCTTGGAAACCCTATGGAGCAGTTCTACTCTGTACTGTCAGGTCGCTGTGAGGAGCAATCAACTCGACAGCAATAGGTTTAACAAGTTTTTGTTTTTTTTTTTAGTTAATGTCAGAAAACATTCAAAACTGAATTTTAATTATCGGAACATTGAATTTCATAGAATTGTGGGTGTATTTAATATACAAGTAATTTCAGATTGGATTTGTTGAAGTAGTGAAAAATGTACCATCTTATACAGTAGTTTTCAAGGCTGCATGAACTCAGAGAGTTGATCCAAGACAGTTCAGACAATTTGTCAAACTTTTGAGAATATTTCGATGTTTGTCTTTTAATTTAGTATATATTGATAATGTATAGCCACTGTATCAAAGCTTAGGGATGTGGTGAACTCTGAATAATTTGTAAATATTGCTCTGTAAAAATTGAATATAAACCATTGGAAACTTTTCTATGTATGTCATTTCAAAAGGCCAGTAAATTTGAATTCCCTAATTGCAGATAAGTTCACAAAACAAAGCTACCTTGTGTTTATAAGCTGCTTTATATACTGTGAAAGCAAAACATGCCATGCAGATTGTAATCACTTATATTAGGATCCCTCTAACTGTGAATGACAGAAATGGTTCTGTTTGGTTACTAAAGTGAAGCTTTGTATTTGGGCCACTGAACGTCCATCCATTCAGTACATCTGGTTCAGTAAAGTTCCTAGAACAAACAGAAGTCACTTTTTTTCTTTCTTTTTTTTTAAATAATAGTGACCAAAAAAAACTTTATTACTTAAATTCATTTTTCATCGGTCTAATGGAAGCCGTAGTCAAGTAGATACAGTCTGATACCAAAGATAATAGGGACTCAGTACAATCTAAACAAAAAATAAAATACTGAGTAAGTGGGAATTATAGAAGAAACTTGACAATGATACTAGATGCTTCTCAATGATTTATTATATTTTTATTATATGCCACTTTATACAACTTGTAGAGCTGTTAAAAGAATTTTACAGGGTGCTGGCATCACAAAAATTGCTACCAAAATTTACATGCCTCCTGTCTTCTAAAATTGCAGTAACATATCCTACCCTGGCATTTTAAAATAATAGTTTTTTATTTTCTTTTATGACCTCTGCAAGATGCTTCTAATTCTTGTTTGCTTTCTCAGATTTTATCTCTTCAATTTATTTATTTTATGGTGTTCCTCCTTGGTAATTTATCCTACTGTCCACCTTTTATAGCAACACTCTCCAAATTTTCACACATATATAGTTCCTATATAACCACCTAGATTTTACCACTTTTCCTGTGACTTTTCTTTGTTATTGATATAACAAGGATCATATTTTTGAGATACGAAGCCGATTTCTTTTTATTCTCAATAAACCTTGCTGCTCTGATTCATTAGTTTAATGGAAGGGTAAATTTATATACTCTAGAACACAGGGGTCATTTCTTTAGTTCTAAATTATAAATTAAATTTTTATGAGTACATAGAAATACATAGTGTAGAAAACTTATTGAGGGAGGAAATTTTTTTCTAAATAGAAAATAAAACAAAACCTTCCTCTTTATGTATTAAGGGTTGTTCTTGGAAACCAGGTCTGGAAATTTTACTGTAAGCCTAAGTGAAGAGTAGAAAGAAAATAGTATATTAAGTAGAAAAAAAAAAAAAAAAAGTAGAGAGGGTAAATTTTTTGTAGTAACTAGGTTAGTCTATGGTACCCAGTAGTCTGGTCAAACAAACAGTAGTTTAAATGTTGCTATGAAGGCATTTACATGTAATTAACATTTAAATCAGTTGATCTTAAATAAAGCACACTGCCCTCCCTAATGTGGGTGGGCCTCTTCCAACCAGTTGAAGGCCTAAAGAGCCAAATACTGAGGCTTCAAGAAGGAGAATTAGTCTGCCCCAAGGCTGTAAATAGACATTCTACCAGAGTTTCCAGCCTGTCACCTGAGCTACAGATTTTGGATTTGTCGGTCTCCCACAACTGCGTGAGCCAATTCCTTAAATTAATCTTTCTATTTCTCCAAATATCGATATAGATATCTCCTACTGTCTCTGTTTCTCTGGATTGCCTTGATAAATACACTAAGTAAGAAAAGTCCTTTGCCACAGAAAAGAAAGAAAATTTAGCTCTTTGTTGGGAGCATAAAGCCCTGGGGGTGAATAAGTTGAGAGGGATCAAATATCAGATGTTAGTGGCTTCTTTATTGCTACTTCTGATGACCTTTAGAAGCTGTAGAAGGAACACAGAGACACTTTGGGCGTTATCTCATTGAAGGCCGTTTGTTTCTCATTTTCCTGACACTGGCTGCACAGGCATGCAGAGGCAAAGTGTGTGTACCTCCGGAGTAGCCTTCTCACTGTCTTTAGATGACCTGTAGGAGATGTAAACATTCATTCCTGCTCAAGTGGGGGAGGTGCTGGTATTATAAAGCATATTACATTCTAAATGCTCTTATCTAAATGAAGGCAGATTCTTTAAAAGCCCCAGGTACATTCTTGTTTTACTAAAAGGTACATTCTGCGGCTAAAATAACTAACCACAAAATATTCTAGACAGAAGAAACATAGACTTTTCTCTTGGAAGCAGGCTTTGTGTTAGACAAAGTTTTAGGTTCCAAATAATCTACACAATTTCCAGTAAATCTTGTTACATGAGATGTAACAAATCCCAAAAATGCAATTAAGAATGTTTTATGAATTCTAACCAGAAAAATATTTTGTTAGTCCCAGCCTTGTGATTTGGATATTTTCTGTAAAATCATGCCTCTAAGCTGTTGGTGTGGGTTTTCTGAACACCCTATCTAGATTTTTGGTAATTGCTGAGTGTTGGGTGACAAATACACCAGAGGGTCATTGGTAATGAGCAAAGTGTCATTGTAGGAGAGGGTTACAGAGGATCAGCTGCCAGAACTGACTCCTTCACTGCTTTTTCTCTCTCCCTTTTCTCCTCGCTTTCTCTTTGGGTGGCATCTGAGTAGAAGGGAAGCATAAATTTGTTCAATTATTCAACGAATATTTATTGTGCACTGACTTTGTGTCAGACACAGCTCTAGATGTTTCAGATCCTTTGGTGAACAAAACAGACAAAAAAGGGAGGAAGAACCAACCGAGCAGGGAATCAGTGCCAGATCATGATGGAAGGACAGAACAGGCTGTGAATCATACCACACAGGATAGACTCTTCATATCAGATGTAACGAGGGACAGGCCATGAATCATACCACACATGATAGACTCTTCATATCAGATGCAATGAGGGACAGAAGGACACAGAAAAGACCAGAGGCCTCGCCTTGTTTACCCAGTAGAGTTCCATACATCTTATTTGTATTAGCAGCAAGCTGTACAATTCCCTGAGTGGGCCACAAGCACCTTATTTACGTAGTGCCACCCAATCATTTTGTGGGAGTTACAAGACCTTCCATGGCTAGAGGGATCACGTTAAGTAATTCACTGCACCACAGTGATTAAATATTGAATTTGGGGGAACTAAGGTAGTATGGGAGCCTTGGTGGCACAATGGTTAAGAGCTACAACTGCTAACCAAAAAGTCAGAAGTTTGAATTCACCAGCTGCTCCTTGGAAACCCTATGGGTCAGTTCTACTCTGTCCTATAGGATTGCTATGAGTCGGAATTGACAGCAATTTTTTTTTTTTTTTAAGATAGTATTAATTAACATTTAGTGTTTTCTGCCAACAGCTGGGTTTGGAAATCAAGAAGCACTGAGACCAGTTGTAAGTGTATATGTCTATTTCGTTTTCTCATTTTTAAGGACCGCTTAGATAATTTGGAATATTTTGTGCTGTTCTTTAGGCATTTTTTTTTTTTTTCCAGTTTAGGTGGTACAGTCAGAATCTCAAAGTTTATGTGCCAGCGCCACTCTTTTCTGGTAGTTTGGCTTTAAGTCACATAACAGGTGAGCAATTTCATCTCCACATTGGTATTACAATGTTAGTAAGATCTAGGAATATCATGAGATTGCTGGGAGGGTCAAATGAAAAAAATAATAACACTTTTAAATTAGAAGAAAACATGAGAGGATATATAACAGGTTTTATAATCAGCTTTCTTCTGTCATTTTTCAACAGAAGGGCTTATTAGCTTGTGCGCAGATATGGAGCATTAATTAAATAATAAGCTCTTTCCCCATCTGAGATTTAACCAAGTGGGTTGAAAAGAAAAAATATTCTTATATGAGAAGAGAAACAATGGTCCATATCTGTTATTAGTTAAGCAAGGTTAGCCATTATAAAAATAGGCTCAAAAAATAAGTAATTTTTCAAGTATAACAGAAACTTTTTCCTCTGATGTAACAATCTTAAATGAAGACACAGACCGTGAAAGGGCAGTCGTCCTACATGAGATCATTTAGGGACCAAGCTCGTGGAGAGGCTACCAACAGTAACCAATGGTTTACAAGGTTAACTTGTGAGGAATCTGCTTTCCAAGCAGACACAAGGGAAATGGAGGACCATTAGGGAACAGTTAGGAAGTGTCACCTGTCACTTCCACCTGAAACAGCCACATGGCCTCATATGACTACGTGCAAGGGGTCTTAGTTATCTAGTGCTATTATAACAGAAATACCAGAAGTGGATGGCTTTAATAAACAGAAATTTATTCTCTAGCAGTTTAGGAAGCTAAAAGTCTGAATTCAGGGCACCAGCTCCCAGGGAAGGCTTTCTGTCTTTATCAGTTCTGAGAGAAAGCCCTTGTTATCAAACGTCCCCTGGTCTAGGAGCTTCTTGGAGCAGGGACACCAGGTCCAAATGACGTGCTCAGCTTCTGACACTTCTAGCTTGGTGGCCTGAAGTCCCTATCTCTCTGCTCATTTTTCTCTCCTTTTATCTCTTTTAAGATAAAAGGTGACACAGGCCAAACCTCAGGGAAACTTCCCCTTGCATTGAATCAGGGCTGTGACCTGAGTAAGAACGATACATCTTACTCTAATCCTCTTTAACACAATCTAATATTGCCTCATTAATCACAGGCAGAGATTAGGATTTACAACACATAGGACAATTACATCAGATCATAAAATGGAGGGCAACCATACAATGTTGGGAATCATGACCTAGCCAACTTGGCAAATATTTTGGGGGGACAAAATTCAACCCATGACAGGAGGCAGTTTAGTGATCAGCATTGTCTCTACTACACATTCTTAAGAGGTCTAGCACCCTCTATGTCACTATAAATCATTCATATCATTTCCAAGGTAATTTTCAGTTTACTTCCCTCATTCTCACACTAGAATCTCAATACCTTGACAGCAAGAAGTGTGCATTTTTATTTTCCATTTATTTTTGTGTTTCCGGAGACCAGTACGGTTTTTGACCTGTTAAAGGTACTTCATCTATGAACAAGTAAACATATTAAAAAGAAGAAAACTTAAGTCCTATTCAGTAATCCTTAATGACCTGAGAGCTGGGGGTATAGTGAAGAAGGGTTTATAGATACAGTGATTATAACAATCAACTTTTGTTCTAAATAAATATGACCTTTCTTCCCACATTCCAATGTGCCTTTTAAGAATGTCATGCATCTATTCTTTTGGCCAACCTCATTTGAAAATCACTTTTGTTTCTGATAAAAATGTATCATATCCTTCTAATTATCATCAAACAATTTTGATTTATAAACAAGATGGCTAACTTTAAAAATGTACAATAAATTTAATCAATGATGCACAATGTCTTCATTCTCATACTAAAAATTTTTGATAAAGAAAACCTAAAAAAAGAAAGGAATTACATATTTTCTAATAAAAATATTGTTAAAATGTCAATTATTCCCTAATTGGTCTATAAAAAATATAGATTCAGTAAAATTCTAATGAAAATTTCAGCAGTTTTTTTTTTTTTCTTTCTCCTGAGAAATTGACAAATTGATTCTAACCTATGGGTAAGGTCAAAGGGCTTAGAAACTTTAAAACAGTTTTTAAAAAGTTAAAGGATTCACACTGCCTAATTTCAAACTATAGTGTAAAGCTACAGCAATCAGGACAGTGTGGTATTGGTGTAAGTGTAGACAAACAGATCAATTAGACAATACAAGAAAGTAGAGAGTTCAGAAAGAGGTTTAAGTGAATTTTTGACAAAAGCTCCAAGATAACTCAGTAGGGAAAGCACAATCTTTAAAAAAAAAATGGTACTGGAACAACTGGAAAACTGTATGGGAAAAAGTGAGCCTTAACACTTATCTCACACCACATATAAATGTTAGTTTAAGATGATAGATTACAAACCAAAACATAAAAGCTAAACACATGATACTTACAGAAGAAAGCATAGGAGTATATTTTCACAACCTTGGGGTAGGCAAAGATTCCTTGCAAGGGACTCAAAAAGCACTAAGCATAAAAGAAAACACAGATATAAGTTGGACTTTACCAAAATTAAAATTTTCTGTTCTTCAAAAGAAACTATTAAAAGAAAACTGCAAGCCAATGGCTGGGAGAAAATATACAGATTGAACAAATAACTTGTGATCAAAAAATATAAGGAACACCTTGAACTTAATCATAAAAAGACAACCAACCAATAAAAAAATGGACAGAAGGCTCACTAGAAGAACATTCCTTGTCAAGGAAATGCAAATTAAAACCACAATGGCATGCCAGTACACACCCACAAGAATGGCTAAAATTAAAAACACTGGCCATAACAATTGAAACAACTGGAGTTCTTATACATTACCGGTGGGAGTATAAAATAGTACAATAACTTTGAATATTGGGTAAATATTCAGAGATAGCTATCTCAGAGAAAAGTAAACATATGTTCATAAAAAGCTTTGTACAAGAATGCTCATAGCAGCTTTATTCATAACATCCAAAGACTGGAAATGGTGTATATGTAACAACAACTTTCGGTGTGTTCACACGACAGAATACAACATAGCAATAAAGTTGAACAATCTACACACGTAAACAACAGCGTGGATGAGTATAAAAAAAATTATGCTATGATAACTAAATGCAATATAATATGTTTTGTATGAGTTTCTGGAACAACAAAAACAGCAAAACAAAAACAAACGAACAAACAAACCCAAAGCAACATTAAGGGTAAAAGCTAAGGAAATCTGCATGTATGGATTTTACTTAATAATAATGCATCAACATTGGTTTGTTAATTGTGACAACTGTACTATATTAATGTTAAGATGTTTATAAAAGAGGAGACTGGGTGTGGGGTATATGGAAACTCTCTGCACGGTCTTCACACTTTTTCTGTAAATCTAAAACTTAAGTTGAAAGGTTAACGAAAAATTACACGGAGAGAAAGAAGCCAGACACGTAAGTGTGTATATTCCATGAATCCAGTTATGTGAAGTCCATGAATAGAAAAAAGGAAGCTATAATGATAGATATCAGAAAAGTCCTTCCTTGATTGGTGATGAAGATTGCTTGCAAAGCAGAATGAGGGAACTTTCTGGGGTGAAGGAAGTGTTCTCCATCTTGATTGTAGTGGTACATTGCATTTGTCAAAACTCATTGAAATGTCCATGTAACATCTATGCCTTTTATTGTATATAAATTGTACCTCAATAAAATTAAAAAAAAAAAAACACAATTAAAAAAATTTTACTAATGAACAAAAATAAAGGATATAGGCGCTGCTCACTGAATGAAATAAAGTCTTAAACTATAACGCTTCTCTAATTCGACAAGTAAGTTCAGGAGAACTCCCCAGCAGGATATTTTCTTCTGTGTTGCATTTAGAGTCCCATCAGCTTGCTTCTACATCATTGGTTGCGACAAGGAAGCAGTGTCGAAATGAACCATTATGTGTACCGAAGACCAAACTTCATTTAAGGAGCCTTCCCATGTTTGGGAAAAATCTTATGATTTGGTTTTATTTTGAAAGGGAACCACACTGGTGCCTGGCACACAAAGGATATGAAATCTGCCTGCATTATTACCAAGATAGCAGAGAGTGTGGAAAACTGGATATATATATATATATATCAAAAAAAAACAAACAAACCCATTGCCATCCAGTTGATTCCAACTCATAGCTACCCTGTATATATATATATATATATGTATGTATGTATGTATGTATGTATTTAGTATTCTCAACCAAATTTTCTGAAAGTCCTTCTGTAGCAGTTCCTATCAGTTATAATAAAAGAAACCTGAGACCTGAGTAGGACTTGACTCAACAGCAACAGGTTTGGTTTGGTTTGATCACATGAGATTTTAAGCAGCAATAAGATGATTGGCTCAAGATTATCACAACCAAACAGCCAGAAAAGCTTTCAGAATGAGGAGCAGACCCCAGCCTGTCAGTATAGAACTTAACGCCATGTATTAGGCATCCAACCAGCCTGCAAAGAGTGTTAGGGGTTAGACATGGAACTGACAGAGATGCCACTGAAAAGCGTTTACAGAAACCTTGTTCTCCATTTTGCAAAGACGTATTGAGAGAGTCAGTGCTGAAGATTTGTGACTTAACAGCATTAGCTCTTTGATGAAAACAAACCAACAAAAAGGAAAAACAAACACAAATCAAAACGAACAAAAAAACAAACAAAAACCCTATCATCTCCTCTACTATATAACCTCATTTTTGTTATCGTGTATCCAGTCTGAAAAAAGTAAGGGCATATCGTGTGTGAAACTAAGTTCCTGGATGAAGGAACACACAATGTGCAACGTCTCACAGAGTATTCTCTCAACTTCACATCTTTTAATGTAACCAGTTCCCTTCTATTCATTTGATATGAAAAATCTTGATTGATATTTAACTCTCAGGATTTCAACAACAATATCCCAATTCATAGCTGTTCACTAATCGTAGTTTTGATGTTCTTTTAGAATGTGACTCTGAATCACCCATTTTATTCAATGATAGAACAATTTTTCTTAAAGAAATTACAGCTTTCATTCTGAGTGTCTTTGAATATTCTCTTTTCCCTGAGCACACCTTCTTAACTATTCTTCAGGTGGTCATGTCCTGAATATCACCCCCTTCTTTGCGAAGAAAATTTGATTTAATCACATCTCTCCTTGATTCTTTACACTTGCCTCCTTTTATTTGGTTCTATGCCAAGCCATTCAACTGTATAGATCATAAGAAATTATAGGTAACACTTTGAAGAATGGACCTTCCAGAACACTTAATTGTGGCCATGTGGAACCCATACATAGATCAAGAGTCAGTCTTTCGAGCAGGACAAGGGGATACTGTGTGGTTTAAAATTGGAAAAGATATATATTAGTTCTAGGTCTATATATTAGGGTTATTTATTCAATCTGTATGCTGAGCAAATAATCTGAGAAGGTGGTCTATATGAAGAAGAATTTGGCATCAGGATTGGAGGAAGGCTCATTAACAACCTGCGACGTGCAGATGACACAACCTTACTTGCCAAAAATGAAGAGGACTTAAAGTGCTTACTGATGAAGATCAAAGACTCAAGCTTTCAGTATGAATTATGCCTCAACATAAAGAAAACAAAAACCACCTTTCAGCCAAGCAACAGACAGGCCAATTAAAAAAAAAAAAAAAAAAAAACCGGAAAAGAATGTGCTCCATAGAACAAACAATTTTACGAAACCAAAAGGGCAACATTTGTCCAAAAGATAAGAAGGCAGGAAGGGGTAGGTAACCAGACAAAAGGAAACAGGGAACCCAAGGCGGAAATAGGGAGAGTGCTGATACAGTGTGGGGGTTGCAACCAAAGTCATGGAACACTTTATGTACAATTCGTTGAATGAGAAAATAATTTGCTCTGTAAAGTTTCACCTAAAACATAATTGAATATTAAAAAAAAAAAGGGAAAGAAAACATAAAGCATCACAGCTGGACCAATAAACAGCATCATGGCAGAAAATATTGAAGTTGTCAAGGATTTCATTTTACTTGGATCCACAATCAATGGCCATGGAAGCAGCAGTCAAGAAATCAAACAATATGTTGCATTGAGTAAATCTGCTGCAAAAGACCTCTTTAAAGGTTCAAAAGCAAAGATGTCACTTTGATGAGTAAGGTGTGCCTGATCCAAGCAATGGTCTTTTTGATCATCTCCTATCATTGGAAAGATGGACAATAAAAAAGGAAGAATGAAGAAGAATTAGTGCATTTGTTAAATAGACAACCGATTAAGTGGTAACTTTTTTTTTTGGTGAAGGGTAAGACCGTACACAATACTGGGGAAGTCAGCATGACTTGTACAAGACAAGGTCATGGAAGCTGCATAGACACATCCAAACTTCCTGAGGGACGAAATTGGTGGTCTGAGGGCTGTGGGGACCATGGTCTCAGGGAACGTCTAGCTCAATTGGCATAACATAGTCTATAAAGAAAACATTCTTCATTCTACTTTGGTGAGTAGCGTCTGGGGCCTTAAAAGCTTGTGAGCAGCCAACTAAGATACTCCACAGGTCTCACCCCTTCAGGAGCAAGGGAGAATGAATAAAACTAAAGATACAAGGGTAAGATTAGTCCAAAGGACTAATGGGCCACAACTATCAAGGCCTCCACCAGACTGAGTCCAGTACAACTAAATGGTGGCTCTGACAGGGATCAAAATAGAGGGTCCTGGATAGAGCTGGAGAAAAAATGTAGAACAAAATTCTATCTCACAAAAGAAGACCAGATTTACTGCTCTGACAGAGACTGGAGAAACCCATAGAGTATGGCCCCGGGACACCCTTTTAGCTCAGTAATGAAGTCACCCCTGAGGTTCACCCTTCAGCTAAAGATTAGACAGGCCCATAAAAAATTTTTTTTTAAAAAGTGACTGAAGGGGAACACAATCCCAGGGGCAAGGACTTGAAGGCAGGAGGGGACAGGAAAGCTGGTAATAGGGAACACAAGTTTGAGAAGGGATAGTGTTGACATGTTGTGGGGCTGTTAACCAGTGACATAAAACAGTATGTGTACTGACTGTTTAATGAGAAGCTAGTTTGTTCTGTAAACATCCATCTAAAATACAATTAAAAAAAATTAGTGCATTTGAATTATGGTGTTGGGGAAGAATACTGAATATACCATGGACTGCCAGGAGAAGGGACAAGTCTGTCTTAGAAGAAAAGCAGCTGGAATGCTCCTTAGAAGCAAGGATGGAGAGACTTTTTCTCCCTTACTTTGGACATGTTATCAAGAGGGACCGATCACTGGAGAAGGACATCATGCTTAGTAAAGTAGAAGGCCAGCAAAAAAAAAAAAAAAAGGGGGAAGAACTTCAAGGAGATAAATTGACACTGTGGCTGCAACCACGGGCTCAACCATACCTACTGTTGTGAGGATGGCATAGGCCTGGGCAACGTTTCGGTCCGTTATAAGAGGGCCGCTATGAGTGGGAATCAACTCGATGACACCTCAGAACAACAGTTCGGGTGAAATGCTGCTGTTCATAAATATTCTTTCCTCAATTTGCATTTTTTTATATATATCTGAATTGTATTTTTCATTAGAAAAGACCTTTTGACTACACATTTATAAAAATTCAATAACAATAATGTAAAAATAACAATGCTTCTGTTGCTTAACAGTATAAAGTGCCTTTCTGTTGTTTTAATTATTGTAACTTTAAAATGATAGTGCTAGGGAAACAATTCCCTCTCTCTTTTTTGCTTTCTGTCTCTATCTTTAGAATATTTCTGGCAATTTTATTCCTATTTTAACTTTGAATTTGTTTGTCTATTTTCCAAAATTGTGTTCTTGGTATTCTTATTGGGATCACATTAAACTATAGTTTAATTTAAGGGAGAACTGAAATTCTCATAATGTTGCATTTTCTTTTCCAAGACTGTGTCTCTCCTTGTGCTAAAGGTTTCTTTTGTGTTTCTCCCCCTGCCAAAAAACCAAACCCTTTGCCATCGAGTCCATTCTGACTCATAGCAAACCTATACAACAGAGTAGAACTGCCCCATAGAGTTTCCAAGGAGCACCTGGTGGATTCAGACTGCTGACCTTTCGGTTAGCAGCCATAGCTCTTAACCACTGTGCCACCATGGTTTCTCAGTGCATGCAAAACTTTCTTCAAACAGTCTTATATGTTTCTTGTTAAGTTTTGGTTTTTATTTTTGAGGTTTTATTATTCTTTCACCTAGCTATGGTCCAGATGAGAATCCTATTTATTCCTATGCATCAATTTTTTACCCAGCCTTCTGCTTTTTTTTTTTTATCATTTATTACAATCTTTCAATGGATTCTTCTGGATTTTCCAAGGAAATATATATTATAATTTTATTATTTAACATAATTCTCCTTTTCAATTTTTATTTTTCAATTAATTCTCAATATGTTGCTTAAATTCATTGGCTAATACCTCCAGAAAAAATTGTGATCAACATGTTAATAGCAAATTTTTTGCTTTATTATTGATTTTAAAGAGAATATTGGCATGTATACATATCTAAATCATATTTTGCATAATCATATAGAGCTATCCTATTTATTATGATTTTTAAAATCTAGAATCGATGTTGGATTTTATTAAATGTGTTTTTTACATCTAGTGAGATTTATGAGACTTGTTTCTTTTGACTTGCCAAATACATTGATTTATTTATAAATATCTTAATATTTAACCACACTGTCATCCCTAAAATAAACTGTACTTGGTTTACTGTTTTAAATTGAACTTCTGAATTTTGCTAGTTGTTTTAATATGCTTGAATAAGATTGTTCTGTAGTTTTCTTTTGTGTATATAATGTGGTTTTGATGTCAATGAGGTGTGTGTTCTATAAGGTGTGGGAAAAGTTCCTTTTTTTTCTATGCTCTAAACAAATGAAGTTTAATTGCATTTATCTTTTAGCTGAAGTTTTGAAATAATTCCCCTATGAAACCCTCCGGGCCTAGTGCTTTCTTTGTAGTAGCTCTTGGACAACTTTATTTCTTGACTGGGAAGTGGTTTGTGCAGTTTTCTAGAACTACTCCCTGCTGTCAGTAACGACATAATTCAGTATTTCCATTTCCTTTAAGGTTCTCCCTTTCATTGCCTGTCTTTCTCAATTTTGATTGTTATTTTTGTTTCTTACTTGTTTTCTCCTCTCCTTACATTTTTTAAAGCGTTTTAACTTGGATGGCTTATGGCGTTTGATTTTATGTATTATGTTGCTGCTGAACACTGTTTTTGTTGTGTAGCTATAGATTCAGAAGCATGTTTTCATTGATGTAATTTCTAGATCATTTGCAAGTTTAGTTTAATTTCCTCTTCTAGCCAAGAGATGTATAAGACAGAAATTTGACATTTTCTGGTAGAAAGATTGTTCCTCTTTCTTTGCTACTAATTTCTACTTTGTTGTATTGAGATCCTAGTACTTTTACTCTTTGGAGTTAATTGACCTGTTCTTTGGAGATCAACACATGGTCAATTTGTGAATATTATTTAGGCGTTTGAAAAGAAGATGTGTTCTCTCCTTTATATTTATATATATCTACATTTACCTACCTATCTCTCTATATGATAAAGAATAAAAAGAATATACAATAAAATTCATATCATTACCCACCAAACCAAACCTGTTGCTGTCGAGTCTGTTTGGACTCATAACCACCCTATACAACAGCGGGGGGTTTCCAAGGAGCACCTGGTGGATGCAAACTGCTGACCTTTTGGTTAGGAGCTGATCACTTAACCGCCGCACCACCAGGACTCCATTCATATTAATAGATTGTTTAAATCCTATAATTTAGTTTTTTTGGTCCTTATTTATTTTCGGTCTTATGGATCTGTCATAGACTGAGGAATAACTCTTAAAAGTGTGCTACTACTATTGTGCTTCTAGTTCTCTTCTATGTAGATTTATACATATTATATTACTTATTGTGATTTTTATCGTTATTGTTTTTCTTTTTCATGTTAAAAAAATTACCATGAATTCAACGTTACCCGAGGTTAAGATGAAGACTCTTGCTTTTTATTTGTTGAGTTTGCATGATATGCTTTGCCCATTGCTATACGCTAAGTCGTGTCTTCAGAAAGTATGTGTTGAATTCCTGGCCCCTGTACCTGTGGATTTGATCCTGTTCGGAAATAAGGTTTTCCTTTTGTTATGTTAGTGAGGTCATACCAGTGTAGAGTTGATCATAATCCTAACCACTTCTGAGTTATACAAAAAAAGCAGAATGGGCTCAGGGATACACAGGAAGAAGAGGAAGACAGACTATGCAGACAGATGCCAAGGAAAACCAAGAACCAGTAAAGAATGCCAAGGATTGCTGGCAGACACCACAAAGTAGGAGAGGCTCATGGAAGGAATCGCATAGCTGAGACCCTGATTTGAACTTTTCACCTCCAAAACTGTGAGAAAATTATTTTTTGTTCTTTAAGACCACCTACTCGTGGTATTTCTGTTACAACAACACTAGGTAAATAGGACACCCATTTATTAATTTTAACCAATATAGCTAACTTTGTACTAAGAATGTTCTGCTTATTACAGTATTTTGTGCTTTGTAGTCCAATCTGAGAAATTCTTTCTTTTAATAAATGAATGCAGTCTGTTTACATTTAGTGGTTCGACATATGTTTTGATCTTACTATTCCAATTTTATGTTTGGCTTATCCTGTTCATTGTTTCTTTTATATGATTCTTTTTCTTGTGGTAAATATATTTGTAACAAACCCTTGCCACTTCAGCATTTTTCACATGTGAAATTTAATGACATTAATTGTATCCATCATGTTGAGCAAACTCATTTCCATTACTCATTTCCAACCTTTTCCATCACCCTTAAGTATTTTTTTTTGCATCATTCATGATTCCTAGTTTCTATACATTTATAATTCTATCTTTATGTAACAAATTTAATCATCCTTTTTTAGAAAGTGTTGATTAACTTCCTGCTGTCAATAATGACATGATTCAATATTTCTACTTCGTTGTCTTTCCCTTTTATTGCCTTTCTTTCCCAATTTTACTTGATTGTTATTTTTGTTGTTTAGCTTTATATATTAAAATATACCTTTGTAACTTGATTTATATCATTAAATGGCATCGTTTAATCTCCATCTATAACGGATGAGACAATCATTTTACTCACCACAGATTTCCCATTGGTTTCCTCTTCCTACAATTTTAGTTGTCTCATTTCTACTTTTCAAGGCACATAATGTTTTCATAGTATAACCACAATCACCACATTTGTTGTTGTCTTAGGCATTCAGGTAAATTAATTCAATGTCCACCATCAGTTCTTTTGCCATGGTTGCCTTGACTTTTAAATAAATAGGCATAAAATATTTGGATTATATGTTCCTTCTTTGAAGATGTTATAAGTACAGTTCTCCGTCTTCCAGTGTTAAATGATGATGCTATAAAGGAGCTCCCTCAAAAAAAAAAAAACAAAAACAAAAAAACCCTTTTGTCATCTAGTCAATTCTGACTCCTAGGACCCTATAGCATTAGTAGCCTGGAATAATTTTATTCCCCCTGCCAGATAATTTTATTTTGTTTTTAAGCCTGGATTCCCCAAGGATATTTTTTCCTATTTACTCAAAGTGCAGTAAAATTTACTAGATCATATTTTAGTACTTGATATATTGATTTTTTGTGAGTCACTTTTTCCTTTAACTGGTATCTTTTCTCAAACTATAGATTCACATTTTCTATTTATGGAAAATTTTATTTTGGAAACTTTTATTTTTTTCTTTTCTAGTAATCGATTACTTTTTTGAGGGGACACTGATTTTGCAGTGGAATATCTTTTGCTTGTTTTTTCTATCAATCATTATTATCTATTTTTAAAGCTGTATTCATGTTCATTTTATAGCCCTGGTGGAACAGGGGTTAAGAACAACAGCTGCTAACCAAAAGGTCGGCAATTCGAATCTACGAGCCTCCCTTTGAAACTCATATTGGACAGAGTGGCTATGAGTCAGAATCGACTCAATGGAAATGGGTTATAGATTATGTTGTTAGGTGTTAGGTACAGTTCTGACTCATAATAACTCTTTATTCAACAGAACGAAACACTGCTAGGTCCTGTGCCATTCTCATAATTGTTGTTATGCTTCAGCCGTTTGTTGTAACCACTGTGTCAGTCCTTTTCACTGTGGGTCTTCTTCTTTTTCTCTGACCCTCTATTTACCAAGAATGATGTCCTTTTCCTGGTACTGGTCCCTCCTTATAACATGTCCAAAGTATGTGAGATGAAGTCTTGACATCCTCACTTCTAAGGACCATTCTGGCTGTACTTCTGCCAAGACAGATTTGTTCCTTATTTTGGCAGTCCACGGTATATTCAATATTCTTCCTCCAACCATACTTCAAAGTCGTCAATTCTTCTTTGGTTTTCCTTATTCACTATCTAGCTTTCACATGCATATCAGAATACTGAAAACACCATAGATTGGGCGAGGCACACCTTAGTCCTCAAAATGACATCTTTGTTTTGTAATACTTTTGAGAGATCTTTGGTAGACTCTCCCAATGCAATGTGTCCTTTATTTCTTTTTTTTTAATTTTTATTGTGCTTTAAGTGAAAGTTTACAAATCAAGTCAGTCTCTCACACAAAATATTATATACACCTTGCTACATATTCCCAGTTGCTTTCCCCCTGATGAGACAGCTCGGTCCCCCCCTCCACCCTCTCTTTTTGTGTCCTTTTCGCCAGCTTCTAACCCCCTCTACACTCTCATCTCCCCTCTGGGGAGGAGACTCCAACATAATCTCAAGTGTCCACCTTTTCTAGGAAGTTTACTTCTCACCAGCATCCCTCTCCAACCCATTGTCTAGTCTAATCCCTGTCCGAGGAGTTGGCTTTGGGAATGGTGCCTGTCCTGGGCCAACAGAAGGTCTGGGGGCTATGACCAGAGGGGTTCTTCTAGTCTCAGTCAGACCATTAAGTCTGGTCTTGTTATGAGAATTTGGCGTCCACATCCCACTGCTCGCCTGCTAACTCAGGGGTTCTCTGTTGTGTTCCCTGTCAGGGCAGTCATCGGTTGTAGCCAGGCATCATCTAGTTCTTCTGGTCTCAGGCTGATGTAGTTTCTGGTTTATGTGGCCCTTTCTGTTTCTTGGCTCATAATTACCTTGTGTCCTTGGTGTTCTTCATTCTTCTTTGATCCAGGTGGGTTTAGACCAGTTGATGCATCTTAGATGGCCGCTTGCTAGCATTTAAGACCCCAGACACCACTCTCCAAAGTGGGGTGTGGAATGTTTTCATAATAGATTTTATTATGCCAATTGACTTAGATTTCCCCTGAAACCATGGTCCCCAAATTTCTGACCCTGTACCCTGGCCTTCAAAGCATTCAGTTTATTCAGGAAAGTTCTTTGCTTTTGGTTTAGTCCCGTTGTGCTGACCTCCCCTGTAGCGTGTATTGTCTTTCCCATCACCTAAAGTAATTCTTATCTGCTAATTAGTTCAAACCCCTCTCCTGCCCTCTCTCTTTCCCCCTTCTTGTAACCATCAAAGAATATTTTCTTCTCTGTTTAAACTATTTCTCCAGTTCTTATAATAGTGGTCTTATACAATATTTGTCCTTTTGCAACTAACTAATTTTATAAATTTTTTATTTATAATTTTACTCAGCATAATGCTTTCCAGATTCCTCCATGTTATGAAATGTTTCACATATTCATCACTGTTCTTTATCGATGCGTAATATTCCATTGTGTGAATATACCATAATTTATTTACCCATTCATCTGTTGATGGGCACCTTGGTTGCTTGCTTGCATCTTTTTTGCTATTGTAAACAGTGCTGCCATGAACATGGGTATGCATATATCTGTTCATGTAAAGGCTCTTATTTCTCTAGGATATATTCTAAGCAGTGAAATTGCTGGATCGTGTGGTAGTTCTATTTCTAGCTTTTGAAGGAAGCACCAAATCGATTTCCAAATTGGTTCTACCATTTTACATTCCCATTAGCAGGGTATAGCTGTTCCAGTCTCTCCACAGACTCTCCAACATTTATTGTTTTGTGTTTTTTGGATTAATCCCAGCCTTGTTGGAGTGAGATGAAATCTCATTGTAGTTTTGATTTACATTTCTCTAATGGCTAATGGGGTTTTGGGGTTTAATGGCTAATGATCGTGAGCATTTCCTCATGTATCTGTTAGCTATCTGAATGTCTTCTTTAGTGAAGTGTCTGTTCATATCTTTTGCCCATGTTTTAATTGGGTTATTTGTCTTTTTGTAGTTGAGTTTTTGCAGTATCATGTAGATTTTAAAGATCAGGTGCTGATCAGAAATGTCATAGCGAAAAACTTTTTCCCAGTCTGTAGGTAATCTTTTTACTCTTTTGGTGAAATCTTTGGGCGAGCATAGGTGTTTGATTTTTAGGAGCTCCCAGTTATCTAGTTTTTCTTCTGCATTGTTAGTAATGTTATGTATGCTGTTTATGGTATGTATTAGGTCTCCTAATGTTATCCCTATTTTTTCTTTATCGTTTTAGATTTTATATTTAGGTCTTTGATCCATTTTGAGCTCGTTTTTGTGCACAGAGTGAAGTATGGGTCTTGTTTCATTTTTTTGCAGATGGATATCAAGTTATGCTAGCACCGTTTGTTAAAAAAAGGCTGTCTTTTCCCCATTTAACTGTTTTGGGGTCTTTGTCAAATATCGACTGCTCTTATGTGGATGGATTTTATCTGGATTCTCATTCTGTTCCATTGGTCTATGTATCTGTTGTTGTACCAGCATCAGGCTGTTTTGACTACTGTGGCGGTATAATAGGTTCTAAAATCGGGTAGAGTAAGGCCTCCCACTTTATTCTTCTTTTTCAGTAATGCTTTCCTTATCTGGGGCCTCCTTCCCTTCCACATGAAGTTGGTGATTTATTTCTCCATCTCATTGAAGAATGTGGTTGGAATTTGGATCAGAAGTCCATTAAATCCATAGATTGCTTTTAGTAGAATAGACATTTTTATAATGTTAAGACTTCTTATCCATGAGCAAGGTATGTTTTCCCACTTATGTAAGTCTCTTAAGGTTTTTTGCAGTAGTGACTTACAGTTTTCTATGTATAGGTCTATCACATCTTTGATAAGATTTATTCCTAAGTACTTTATCTTCTTGGGGGCTACAGTAAATGGTATTGATCTGGTGATTTCCTCTTCGATGTTTTTTTTTTGCTGGTGTAGAGGAAGCCAACTGATTTTTGTATGTTTATCTTGTATCCCCCGTCTTTTATTTCTTGACTGCTGCTTCCATGGGCAATGATTGTGCATCCAAGTAAAATGAAATCCTTGATAACTTCCATCTTTTCTCCATTTATCATGATGTTGCTTATTGGTCCAGTTGTGAGAGTTTTTGTTTTATGTTGATGTGTAATCCACACTGAAGGCTATAGTCTTTGAACTTCATCAGTAAGTGCTTTAAGTCCCCTTCTTTTTCGAATGCAAGCAAGGTTGTGTCATGTGCATAACATAGATTGTTTATGAGTCTTTCTCCTATCCTGATGTCATGTTCTTCTTCATATAATGCAGCTTCTTGGATTATTTGCTCAGCATGCAGATTGAACCCCAACACACACCTTTCTTGACTGTACACCACACAGTATCCCCTTGTCCCCTTTGAACACCTGCCTCTTGGTCTAAGTACATGTTCCTCATGAGCATAATTAATTGTTCTGGAATTCCTATTCTTCACAATGTTATCCATAATTTGTTAGACACACACAGTTGAATGCCTTTGCATAGTCAATAAAACACAGTTAAACCTCTTTCTGGTATCCTCTGCTTTCAGACATCAACAATGATATCCCTCATTCCATGTCCTCTTTTGAATCTGGTTTGAATTTCTGGCAGTTTCCCGTCAATGTACTGCTGCAACTGCTTTTGAAAGATCCTCAGCAAAATTTTACTTATGTATGATATTAATGATATTATTCAATAATTTCTGCATTCTGTTGGATCACTTTTCCTTGGAATGGGTGCAGATATGATTTGTACCCATAGGTTGCACCCATAGGTTTGTACCCATAGGTTTGTAACGTATAGGTTGCCTTTTCCCCCGAAACCTGTCCTCCAATCAGTTACTGTGTTTTCAGCAGTGTTTAATTCATTAGTTGCTAATTCCAGTAAGGCTTCATTTCACTGATGGTTTTGTATGTGTAAGGATATATGTTTGTGTTTTCCTAGACTTTCTTCCTGTGATTTGCCTATTTGTATTTTATTTCCTTCTGTATTCTCACCATAACTTCTCTGAGTCTTTCAAATTCTAGTTTGTGTTTTTTATTAAGGTAATCACATCACTAAGCTTGAGAACACTTTCTGTGAATACAGCTCATTTTTGTGATTCCTCATTCAGCCCTGTTGTCTATGAATTCTGAGGTCTTATTCTAATCCTGTTCTTCTAAGATCTTGCTGTCCACCTAGGTTTCCAAACTATTGCTTGACTGGTGGTTTTGTTCACCCAGTGAGCCATTATTTGAAGAATGGGCTTTTGCTCTTCGTCTGTGTTCTGAAACCAAGGGAATAGTTTCCTAGGGCTGCCTTAACAAATTACCACAAACAGGGTGACATAAAACTGCAGAAGTTTATTCGTTCACAGTTCTGGAAGCCAGAAGTTTGAAATCAAGTTTTCAACAGGGCCACGCTTACTCTGAAGGCTCTAGGGGGAACTTTTCCAACTTCTGGTGGATCCAGGCATTTCTTGGCTTGTAGTAGCATGACTGCAATCTCTAGGTCTATCTTCCCATGGGTCTTCCTATGCCATTCACTACCGTGTTTACTCCCCTTCTGTTCTAAGGACACTAGTGAGTGGATTTAGGGCCTACTCTAATCCAGGAGGAAACCTGGTGACATGATAGTTAAGACCTATAGCTGCTAACCAAAAGGTCAGCAGTTCAAATTCACCAGGCACTCCTTAGAAACTCTATGGGGCAGTTCTAATCTGTCCTATAGGTTCGCTATGAGTTGGAATCGAGTCAGTGGTAATGGGTTTGGTTTTTGGTTTTCTAATCCAGGATGATCTCATCTTGGGATCATTAATTTAATTATATCTGCCAAGACCCCTTTACCAAATAAGGTCACATTCACAGGTTTTAGGTGAATATGTCTTTTGAGGAGTCATTATCCAACCCACTGCAGGACTTTACTGTCTTCCTATTTAACTAACTTTGGCTAAAGTCCAAAACTCACTGCTGTCAAGTAGATCCTGACTCAGAGATCCTATAACACAGAGTAGAACTGCCCCATAGGGTTTCCAAAGATGGGCTGGTGGATTCAAACTGCCGACCTTTTGGTTAGCAACCTAGCTGTTAATCACTGAGCCACCAAGGCTAAAGTAGTAATTCATTATTCCTGACTTATGTCTTATGTCTTCGGATAACAAATACTTCATTAACATCTTTATGAAAATGGAGTTTTATTTCTGTTTAGTATTACTTTTTTATCATTTTTTATTGTTTTTACCCTAAAAAGGTGGAAACTTCTGTGTTTATGCAACTATTTAAAAAATTCCCATCTCCATTTCTTTAACACGTAGTTCAACTTTATAGAGATAATACAGGCAATCGAACGGACATAACTTAACATTTTGTAGGCAAATCTACCTTCAACAGTACCTGTAATTTTGACTTTCTTCTTACTAAGCAAGAATGAGTGTTTCACATTTACTACTTTTCTATAAACCATCTTATCTTTATATCTCCAGGGAAAAGCCCCCCCCTCCTTTTTTTTTTCCTGGTGATTTTGAACTCTCTATTTGTGCTCTCTACATGCCAAATCTGCAGGGAAAAATGTGACAGCTTCCATAAAGATTACAGCCTTTGAAACACTATGGGGCAGTTCTGCTCTGTCCTACAGGGTGGCTATGAGTCAGAATCCACTCTGTGGCAATGGATTTGGTTTTTGATTATTGCTACATGCCAAATTCTACATTACTAATACATTACCTGATCTATTTTATTTTATGTAACCCTCTCTGAAACTCAAGCCCCACTCTAGTTATCACCTTTTCTTCCTCCTACACTCCATAATCAAATTTATTAAAAATATATATATATACAATATACTTACTAGCCACATTTCAATCTCACCAGCCACATTTATAACTTTCTACTCCTCAATAATCTCTAACTTAGTCTAGCTTCCATTTCCATCTTTCCATCACATTGCTCTGGTCAAGCCTCTAAGTTGATAAGGCTATTGGATGCTTTCTGGTCCTTATTTTAAATAATCTTTTTACCACAATTGTATTGATCAGCTATACTGTATTTCTTTACGTTTTATTTTTCCTTTACATTGTATTAATGATCTATTGTGCATAAAAAGTTACCCTAAAACTTAGTGGCTTATTACAACAAAGATTTATTGTCTCATCATTTCTGTGAGTGGCACAACTAGGGTTTTCTCAAGAGGGTGTAGTCAGGATGTTGGCAGGTGCTGCAGTTATCTGAAGGCTTGATTAAACCAAATCAAACTTGTTCCCTTTGAGTCAATTACAACTCATAATACCCCTATAGGACAGGGTAGAGCTGCCCCATAGTGTTTCCAAGGCTGTAAGTCTTTACGGAGGCAGACCACCACATCTTTTTCCTGAGAAGCAGTTGGTGGGTTTGAACCAAAGACCTTTTAGTTAGCAGCTGAGTGCTTAACCATGGCACTACCAGAGCTCCTTAATGACAGATTTGGGGCTGGATAATTTCCTTCCAAGGTGACTTACGGGGCTATTGGATGGAGGCCTCAGTTTCTTACTACTTAGAACCTTCTTCCTTGGTCTCCCACTATCACTTCAACTTTGTGCTATTTATTAGAAGTGAAACACTAAGTACAGTCCACACTCTGTGGTTGTTGAGTTGCTCTAACTCATTGTGACCTTATGTATCACACAGTGAACCATTTCCCAATCTTTTACCATTTTTGTGTTTGAATCCATTGTTTTGGTTATTGTGTCAATTCATCTTATCAGGGTTTTCTCATTTTCACAGACCCTCTACTTTACCACAACCATGTCTTTTTCTAGGGATTGGTCTTTCCTGACGACGTCCAAAACAAGTGAGCTGAACTCTTTTCCATTCTCATGCCTAAGAGCACTCTGGTTGTATTTCTTCTAAGACTGATCTGTTCATTCTTCTGGCAGTACATAATATATTCAGTATCCTCTCCAAAACCATGATTTGAATACACCAAATCTTCTGTCTTCACTTTTTATTGTCCAACTTTCACATTCATATGAAGAAATTAAAAGGAACATGCCTTGGGTCAGGTGCACCTTAGTCATCAAGTTGACAAGAGGACGGGATTTAGGCTCTACCTCTTAAAGGAAGAAGTATGAAAAGTAATTTGTGGACTTATATTGAAACCACTGTAGTTCTCTAATTGCAATATTCTAAGAACTATTTTCTTGGTTCCCTGGTGCTTCTTTTCTATAAGCGTCTTTTCCTCACTTTTCCATTTTTACTCAGTAGTGGAATATTGGTGTACCTCAGAAATATGCTCCAGATATTCTTTGACTTTCTATTAATTCCATAAAATCCATTCCTGGTGTTATAAAAAAGAGATGTCTAAACTGATGAAGAGCCCAAATTTCACCGTAGCTTAGATTTGGATACCGAAAGTAAGAAACCTAGGCAAATAGCATTCTCACACTGATTCTCATCCTTGTCGGGGAGAGGAAAGTTTAGGAGCATCCAGGAAGAGGTGAGAGGAATAAAGTAGATTTTTTGGATTCAACAAAAAGGTCATGCGTGATTATAAAAAAACACATTCCATGATTTCTTTTCTTTTATTTGTTTTAGTCAGGCTATTTATTCCAATTAGGCATTTCCAAGAACATTGTAAGAGGTGACTGGGTTTAATTTTTTTTTTTTTTTAATTTTTGTTGTCTGTTTTTCAAATAAGACATGGACTAGAACAATTTGAAAAACACTGACTTAAAGAATGCATTTGCCAAGGTTAATTGCTTTTTGAGAGCACTGTATAATATGTAAGCTTTGGTATTCTGAAGGAAATAATAACAAAACATTATTATGCAGTGTTCACATTTTTTGCTTAAAGAAAATGCATGGAGCTTAATGAAGAATACAAATTGCCTACAAGTACAGAAAAGGGCAGTGAGCAATTATTGTTGAAACTTTTGCCTCCCTGTTCCCCTATCTTTATGCTAAGGTGTCTGGAAAATTTAACCTTTTCCTCCTCAGATGATATTTTGTCTTTTCCGGATCCTGAAACTTTGTGAAAAAAATCACTACCCATTCGTCTCTATTCAATGAATTTTCAAAGGAACACAACTCTCGAATTCACACTGTAAGACAGCCCTGGGTCCTCAGATCTCTCTGTTTTGCATTTCTGAACTACTACACTTCATCACTCAAACCATAGGCTCCATATTACCTATCTGAAAATTCTTTGTTTCCTCAGTGAATTTACTTTCCTCTGTCATAAATACCAAGACAAAAATGTTGACTCCGTGCACTGAGGGTCATTTTTACCTTCCTACAGTTAAAAAAATTTTTCAAGATACAAAGTAGCTCCAGCAAGAAAACAAACTTTCCCTTAGCCAGTTTAGTAATATATATTTAATACATTTTCTTTCCATTTGCAAGATCCACCATGGGAATCTTAGCATTTTTATTTTCTCCCAGGTAAAGAATAAGGATGGTAAGAGGTTATTTCAGGGCAGATTTTTGGAGAATAATTCAAATTAGCATAAAGGTAACATTTCCAAAATGGTTATCTCAGAAACTAGACCATTAACCTTTAGAAAAGACAAAAACAAGAAATATATTGGAACTTTATTCTGCTATTACTGGCTTCAGACAGAATTTCAAATAAGTAGCATATCTCTTATACCAACTTAGACCAATAATATTCCTAAGAAACGAATAAAATTTCATAGTAGAATACTTCTAACTATAAGATAACCTCACTTAATTAAAAAAAAATCACTTAATAGAATGTATTAAAAAGTATCATCTACAGTTATGAAATAAAACAGCATGAAAAATTAAAGATATATATTTCAAATTAACTCAGAACATTTGGGAAAAATTGAAGAATTGGATAAAAGGGATAGAATGCAAAGGTAAAGTATAATATTTAAGTTAGTAAGTAGCAATTACATGAAAGAAGTATTAAAACATCAAGGCTGGAGGTTATACATCATATGAAGCCTGCTAACCATGAACTAAATAACCTGCTTTTAAATTGAACTCGGATGCATGTATATCAATGAGAACCCTTCAACATTGCTACAACAATGTTAGCAAACAGCTATCAAAGTTAGCAAATAGCTAGCATGGGTTGAAATGATAAGTGTTGCTGATGGGATAGTAGACACAATCTGGAGTGCTGATTGAGAATTAAAGATTAACTCAACCAAGAGGGCATTGGCCTCTTGCAGAATATTTGAGAACTGAAACTTATTCCATGGAAATCAGCTGTAGACATAAGCACTAATGACAGTCAGTTCTAATAAAGTACTGAGGTGATGGACCAGGGCTGGAAGTCACTGATACAGCATATTACACAGCTGCAAGCCCAAGGATTGGACTCCAACCCTGATCCAGTCAGGGAAGGTATTTGTACACTCTCTGCTATGAATCTAAATGAACTCCATGACCCAGAGGGTAGGCTTCTCTTCCAGAATCTGAATCCTTATAAGTACTGTTTCACTATGTGTAGCCTAACTTGTCAATGATTTCAACCTACTTGCATCAGCAATTAATGTTTATGGAAGTAACAGTCAGGAAATCAAACAATGTATTATAAATCTGCAGCAAAAAACTTCAATTTAAAAAAAACAAAGATGTCGATTTGATGACTAAAGAGTATCTGACTCAAGCCATGGTCTTTTCAATTGTCTCATATGCATGTGAAAGTTGGATAACGATGGATTAATGAACCACTACTACCACAGCCTCCACCAAACTGAGTCCAGCACAACTAGATGGTACCTGGCTACCACCACTGACTGCTCTGACAGGGCTCACAATAGAGGATCCCAGACAGAGCTGGAGAAAAATACAGAACAAAATTCTAACTCACAAAAGAAGACCAGACTTACTGGTCTGACAGAAACTGGAGAAACGCTGAGCGTATGGCTCCTGGACACTCTTTTAGCTCAGTAATGAAGTCACTCCTGATATTCACCCTTCAGCCAAAGATTAGACAGGCCCATAAAACAAAATAGGACTAAAAGGGCGCACCAGCCCAGGGGGAAGGACTAGAAGGCAGGAGGGCACAGGAAAGCTGGTATTGCGGAGCCCAAGGTTGAGAATGGGAGAGTGTTGACATGTCATGGGGCTGGCAAACAAAGGAAAAAAAAAAAAAGCTGGATAATGGAAAAGGAAGACAGGAGAAGAGTTGGTATATCCAACCTGTGGTATTGGGGAAGAATACTGAATATACCATGGACTACCAAAGGATACAGAAAAAGAATATAAAAAGTCTTTGAACAAATGCAATCAGATTGTTCCTTAGAAGTGAGGATGGCGAGACTTTGACACACTTACTTTGGACATGTCATCAGGAAAAACCAATCACTAGAAAAGAGCATAGTGTATGGCATAGCAGAAGGCCAAAAAAATGAGGAAAACCTTCAATTAGAGACATTGATTTTAAGTAGGCAATTAGCTCATGCAATTATGGGGTCTGAGAAATCTGAAATCTGTAGGGCAGGCTGGTAGATTGGAAACTCAAGCAGAGTTCATGTTGCAGTCTTGGGTTTGAAATCTATAGGGCAGGCGAGCAGGCTGGAATCTCAGGCAGAATTTCCAAGTTAAATTCTTGAGGCAGAATTACCTCTTCTCCTGGAAACCTCTGTTTTGGCTCTTGAGGTCATCAACTGATTAAATGAGGCTTATCCACATTATCAAGGTTAATCTCTTAAAGTCAATAGATTATAAACGTTAATCACATCTACGAAATATCTTCACAGCAATATTTAGACTAGTATTTGAAGAAATAACCAAGCACCATATCTTATTCTGCTTGACACATAAATTAACCGTCGCAAGAGCTAAGTGCTTCTTCTTGATATTCTATATTCAACCACAACCTCTAAATTTAAAATTTCTTGTCATAAGAAGAAGAGGAAGAGGAGGGGAAAGAAAGGCAGATAGAGAGAGAAATGAGTGGAAACTATATCTGCCTCAAATCATTCAGAACCCTTCTGTCACATTGGTTGAGACAGTTACAAGTTCTACCTAAATTCAAGTGAGGGAACACCTTTGGTGGGATATGTTAATGTCACATTGTAAATTTCAGAATGGAATGAGATATATATATTGGTGCAATGATCTTTGCAGGATAAAAATCTTCCACATTCTAACTACAAAACATACATTTATCTTTCCTTTTTTCTTTTTTTTTACTTTGAACAAAGTAAAGAAAAAGAACACTACCTTGGGAGTTAGAAAAGAGACCAGTCTTTGTTCTCTAGACTAACTCTTCTATTCTGTAAATATTATTACCTTAGGGTTAACTTTTGTAATGTTTTCTTTCTCTATCACTGATAAAATAATCCCTTTGGCTTTGAATCCTAATATACTTCAGTATTAGCCGTAGTTGAAATGCATGAACTACTTCTAAAGGTAATATGTAACAAAGTTATTGTGCTTTCAGATATTCACGGATTTTGGAAATATGAGTATAGGAATTTTCTTAAAGAGAAATAATATAATTTTTCTACATAATCTGCAGATTACCTTACATGGAAGACCACAACATATAAATGTTAATTTACAAGTAAGGGCTCTGAAGTCTACTTAAATTCTGTACCTTTGTTTTGCCGATTTTAAAAATTGGAATAATGGTACCTACTTCAAGGGGTTGTTCTGAGGAGCAAATGAATTAAAAAAAGAGTGTCTGGCACATGGGGAAATTCTCTATATTACTGTCTTAGTTATCTAGTGCTGCTATAACAGAAATACACAAGCGGATGGCTTTAACAAAGACAAGTTTATTTCCTCTCTGTAAAGTAGGCTAGAAGTCCAAATTCAGGGTGTCAGCTCCAGGGGAAGGCTTTCTCTCTCTGGGGTCTTCTCATCAATCTTCCCCCAGGCTAGGAGATTCTTTGCGCAGGGACTCTGGGTCCAAAGGATGTGTGCTTTGTTCCCAGCACTGCTTTCTTGGTGGTATGAGGTCCCCTGTCTCTCTGCTCCCTTCTTTCTTTTATATCCCAGGAGATTGCCTCAAGACACAGCCCAATCTTGTAGACTGAGTCCTGCCTCACTGACACAACCGCCACCCATCCTTCCTCATTAACATCACAGAGGCAGGCTTCACTACATATAGGAAAATCAGACAATACCAGGAATCATGACCCAGTCAAATTGATAACACACATTTTTTAGGGGACACAATTCAGTCCATGACAATTACCTATCACAGTCATTATTATGAACACTAGATAATTTACTGTGTGTGCACCAGTGTATTGGCTGAAGAGAAGCAGGAAGGCATCATAAAATAAATTGGATTATGACAGTTAAATTCATATATAGCAGAATACAGTGGCATAAGTAGTGGCAGTAGTAGATCTCGTGATTCTACATTTTTAGTACACAAGGTGTGTTGCTTTTTGTTCTATTTTCTTGCCCTAGATACAACTGATGGCAGGTAACTGCTAACATTCAATTTCACAGACTAGTAACTGAATCTGCTAAATGTTTTGGATTAAGCTGCCTTGTGTGGCTATCATTGGACCCAATTTAAAAATTAAAATTTAAGATATTGCTTTGACCCACAACACAGCCTTAAAATGTCCTTGGTTCAGTAAGTAAACAATAACAGGCAGTGAGGCAAACATATAGCCAAAGGGTTGCAGGTTACCTTGACTATAATCCTGACACTTTAATATTCCTGAAAAAAATGCTGCTTTTTTTTATATTCCCATAAAAAAGTCAAACAATTGTAAATATGTTTCAAAACTGTTCTGGATAATTCTTTCCCTCCCAAATGAATTGTTCTGCCAAGAATATGTGACATGTATTATTTAAAATTAGCTACTAGTGTTGCTAGGAAATGCATTTCAGAAGCCCAGTTGAATGGGCTTCTGATTAGATATTTTAACTCATCACCGTTTGTATTAATATTCTTAATACATGTATATTACTCTATGAATGTTCAAACAGAGAAGGAAAATCAATGCATGTCACTTCTACACTTAAGCAACTTGTAGTTGAATTTACTTAGATTCATTATTAACAGAGGCTATTCACAGAGTTAAGAATTCTGTTTCCTGTAGCCCTGATCAATTTGCCTTTACGTAAAATAAAATTAGGAAGTGGCTGTTGGAAACCTATTTGCAAAAATGAATGCACAGGCATTATAATAGTCTTTTTATGCCATGTCATATCTTAAAAGCAACTTTTTGCAACAGGCTCCAGAAGGGTAAATTTAAAAAATTTAGTTCCTGACTAATCTTAATTATGGAAAAGTGTCTACATGCCACCCTGTGAAAGTGCTCTAAATCATATTTACTAGTAAATATACTGCCATAAATTTCTCAGTGTTGCTTTCAATTCATTATCATAAATTGTAAACTAAAGTTTGACCTGTTCTCTTTATATTCACATTTTGTGTGCTATATAAACAATGAAGAGAGTGGAAATATTGCCTCCCAATAAATACAGCACAAGTGCCTGTCATCTGTTCAATAAATATGTGTTAAACAAATGATAACAATTTACACAGCTATGTTCATGCCCTTTGCTGTCAAGTCAATTCGGACTCATAGCAACCCTATAGGACAAGTAGAACTGCCCCATAGGGTTTCCAAGGAGTGCCTGCTGGATTCAAACCACTGGCATTTTGGTTAGCAGCCATAGCTCTTAACCACTGTACCACCACAGTGTACTTCAAAATAATTTAACAAATACGTGAACGTAAGTTTTATTTCACTGGCTTAATACATAAGGTTATCAGAAAAGTAAGCATACAATTTTTATACTTTTAGGTTAGCTACGGCTGCTAACCTAAAGGTCGGCAGCTCAAATCTGCCAGGCGCTCCTTGGAAACTCTATGGGGCAGTTCTACTCTGTTCTGTAGGGTAGCTATGAGTCAGAATTGACTCGACAGCAATGGGTCTTTTTTTTATATATATATACAGAAAATAATATATTTTGTTAATTATAACAAAGTCACTTAAAATAGTTTATTTATTTTTTCTATTCTTTCTGCTTTTCTCTATATTTTGCATTTTCTATAATTATTTTTATTAATAAAAAGGTTTGTTTTTTTAAAAAATAGGGATTCATTCTCTAATTCATTTAGTCTAGATATGTAAACAATATAAAACTTTATGAAGTACAGAAAAAAGTAGGAAAACACCTTCCTTAATAATATTAACCAAAGATTTCTATTAATTTTTTAGATGTGTCAAATTAATATATTCCCTCTGCTGTTTTTTAATCAAAAGACTAACTTCCCTGAAAACTACTGTCATTTTTTTTAATCAAAAGAGTAATTTCCCTTAAAACTACTGTCATATTTCTGACTTAAGAACATTATTAGAAAAATATTCATTTTGATAACTAGGTTATTTTAGACTGAACTTAAATATATAATTTTTAAATTATTTAAGTGTTCATATCAGGCTGTCTTAAGTGTCCAGCTGCTAACCAAAAGGACAGCACTTTGAATCCACCAGCTCCTCCTTGGAAACCCTATAGGGCAGTTCTACTCTGTCCTATAGGGTTGCTATGAGTTGATGACAGGGGATTTTGGCTTGATTTTATCAAGCTATCGCATAGCAGTGTCAGGAGTCATTCATGCACAAGAAAAATATTTAGTTGGAGGGAGAACGGATACTAAAATCAATTAGGAAATTATAGTAAAAAAAAAAAAAAAAAAAAAAAGATGAGGTCCATTTCTTCCACACTTTAAAATGGGAATACTATCTAAGCATTCTTAGAAGAACGTGTTTCTATATTATTCATGTTTCTATTTTTATTCATGACAGGAAAAAAAAAAAAAACACTACTGACAATAGACCATTAGATTGCCCTCATAGATGTTATAGTGTATTAACAAAACATAATGTGTAGGCCAAGATGGCTGACTAGGTAGACGCTACCTCGGATCCCTCTTGCAACAAAGACTCAGAAAAACAAGTGAATCGATCACATACATGACAATCTACGAACCCTGACCATCAAACACAGATCTAAAGAGTTGACCTGAGTGACAGAGACTGAGAACTAACAATCAAGGGGAAGCACCGACTGTTTTAGGAGCCTGGAGCCAGCGTCCCAGTCAGGAAACCTTGGCGCCGGGCTTTGGACTGGGTGCAGGGGAGCTGAGCACGGCACCCTGAGATGGTGCAAAAACAGGGTGCAGCCCCAGCCCCCTGAACTGACCTCGGGGGAAGCCCAGCCAGTGCACGCAGGCAGCACAGCGAAGCAGCTCACAGGGGGAGAAGTCACCGGGAGGCGGTGACTGGTTTTGGAGCCAGGAGTGCGGCGTCCCAGCCAGGGAATCTTGGCGCTGGGCTTTGGACTGGGAGCGGAGGAACTAACCACGGCTTCTGAGACAGCGCAAGCATGGGACACGGGCCTGACCGTCGGGGACAATCTCTACCCATCCAGTACACACAGTTGATGCACCCCTCAGGAATCTCAGATAAAACAGTCATCCCAAGCAAGATAAGTAACTTTGTCTATATTCTGGGGTACTACTCTCTCCTGTTTATCTGAACCCTCCCCTCCCCTTCCCAGGAGGCTTCATTAACATTAGAATTTCCTGAGCCAAAGGGAGAACTGCTCCTTGGTTTTTCTTTTCCTTTTTTTTTTTTGGTCTTTTCCTAACCCATTCTTCTGGCCTGAGAGAAGCAACCACAAAAAACCCAGGGACCAAAAATCCTTCCCTAATTGGACTAAAAACACAGAACCAGCTCCAGCCAAGCATATGTGATCCACAGTCTTGGGCTTTCATCCCTACAGGGAACAAGGTGGCTATTATAATGCAAAGGCATTTCTGATAGGGATCTGACTGCAATTGTTTTAGCAGATTTACTGGAAAGACAAGTTTCCCAGGTCTGATATCTCTGCATGTTCAACAGAGCCCTCACTGACCCACAACAGGGAACTGAGGGCTGAAGCTCCCCCCAGACCACCTAGCCTCCTGCCTTATGGGTCTAAGGAGGGTAACACCTACCAATCTGTAGAGGTACTTGCATTGGGGGCCTAAGGTCTGGTGCACATAACTATCACCACTACTTCTCTAGGTGGACCCAAAATCAGATTCTACTCAAGAATAGTGAATGGACTCAGGCTTATATATCTGGTAACAGCCCAAACCAGCTGGTAATAGGACATAAGTGAGTCAAGGGCTACAACAATCAAGACAGCTCAATCTAGTAGCCCATCTACGTACACTGAAAGAAAACAAAACAAGATAAGACTCAGTGAGCAAATATAGAATAAATTACTACAATATCTTAGTGATGGCTCGGAGACAGCAGTTGATATCAAACCACATAAAGAAGCAGACCCTGATTGCTTCTACAACTCCCCAAACTAAAGAATCAAAATCTTTCCCAAATGAAGATATGATCCTGGAATTGCCAGATACAGAATATAAAAAACTAATTTACAGAATGCTTCAAGACATCAGGGATGACCTCAGAAATGAAATAAGGCAATCTACAGAAAAAGCCAAAGAACACACTGATAAACCAGTTGAAGAACTCAAAGAGATTATTCAAGAACATAGTGGAAAAATTAATAAGTTGCAAGAATCCATAGAGAGACAGTATTCAGAAATCCAAAAGATTAACAATAAAAGTACAGAATTACACAACGCAATAGGAAGTCAGAGGAGCAGACTCGAGCAATTAGAATGCAGACTGGGACATCTGGAGGACCAGGGAATTAACACCAATATAGTGGGAAAAAGTTCAGATAAAAGAATTAAAAAAAAATGAATAAACTCTAAGAATCATGTGGGACTCTATCAAGAAGGATAACTTGCGTGTGATTGGAGTCCCAGAACAGGGAGGGATAACAGAAAACACAGAGAATAGTTGAAGATCTGCTGGCAGAAAACTTCCCTGACATCATGAAAGAAGAAAGGATATCTATCCAAGATACTCATCAAACCCCATTTAAGATTGATCCAAAAAGAAAAACACCAAGACATATTATCATCAAACTGGCCAAAACCAAAGACAAAGAGAAAATTTTAAAAGCAGCCAGGGATAAAAGAAAGGTCTCCTACAAAGGAGAATCAATAAGAATAAGTTCAGACTACTCAGCAGAAACCATGCAGGCAAGAAGGCAATGGGATGACATATAGAGAGCACTGAAGGAGAAAAACTGCCAGCCAAGGATCATATATCCAGCAAAACTCTCTCTGAAATATGAAGGCGAAATTAAGATATTTACAGATAAACACAAGCTTAGAGAATTTGCAAAAACCAAACCAAAGCTACAAGAAATACTAAAGGAAATTGTTTGGTCAGAAAACCAATAATATCAGATACCAGCACAACACAAGGTCAGAGAACAGAGCATCCTGATATCAACTCAAATAGGGAAATCACAAAAACAAATTAAGATTAATTAAAAAAAAAAATGCTCAAAACAGGGAATCATTGAAGTCAATATGTAAAAGATCACAACAATCAAAAAGAGGGACTAAATACAGGTGGCACAGAACTGTCATATGGAGAGGGATACAAGGTGATATAGGACAATACAAGTTAGGTTTTTACTTAGAAAAATAGGGGTAAATATTAAGGTAACGACAAAGAGGTATAACAACTCCATAACTCAAAATAAAAACCAAGAAAAACGTAATGACTTAGCAAACATAAAGTCAAATACTATGAAAAGGACGAACACACAATTTACAAAGAAAAACGTCTCAGCACAAAAAAGCAAAGGGAAAAATGAAATTGTCAACAACACACATAAAAAGGCATCAAAATGACAGCACTAAACACATACTTATCTATAAATACGCTGAATGTAAATGGACTAAACGCACCAATAAAGAGACAGAGAGTCTCAGACTGGATAAAGAAACACGATCTGTCTATATGCTGCCTACAAGAGACACACCTTAGAGACACAAACAAACTAAAACTCAAAGGATGGAAAAAAATATATCAAGCAAACAAGAAGAGGAGTAGCAATATTAATTTCTGACAAAATAGACTTTAAACTTAAATCCACCACAAAGGATAAAGAAGGACACTACATAATGATAAAAGGGACAATTGACCAGGAAGATATAGCCATATTAAATATTTATGCACCCAATGACAAGGCTGCAAGACACATAAAACAAATTTTAACAGAATTGAAAAGTGAGATAGACACCTCCACAATTATAGTAGGAGACTTCAACACACCACTTTCGGAGACGGACAGAACATCCAGTAAGAAGCTCAATAGAGACATGGGAGACCTAATTACTACAATCAACTAACTTGACCTCATTGACTTATACAGAACTCTCCACCCAACTGCTGCAAAGTATACTTTTTTTTCTAGTGTACATGGAACATTCTCTAGAATAGACCACACATTAGGTCATAAAACAAACCTTTGCAGAATCCAAAACATCGAAATATTACAAAGCATCTTCTCAGACCATAAGGCCATAAAAGTGGAAATCAATAACAAAAAAAATAGGGAAAAGAAATCAAATACTGGGAAACTGAACAATACCCTGCTGAAAAAAAGACTGGGTTATAAAAGACATTAAGGAGGGAATAAAGAAATTCATAGAATGCAACGAGAACGAAAACACTTCCTATCAAAACCTCTGGGACACAGCAAAAGCAGTGCTCAGAGGCCAATTTATATTGACAAATGCACACATACAAAAAGAAGAAAGAGCCAAAATCAGGGAACTGTCCCTACAACTTGAACAAATAGAAAGTGAGCAACAAAAGAATCCTTCAGGCACCAGAAGAAAACAAATAATAAAAATTAGAGCTCAACTAAATGAATTAGAGAACAGAAAAACGATCAAAAGAATTAACAAAGCCAAAAGCTGGTTCTTTGAAAAAATTAACAAAATTAATAAACCATTGGCCGGACCGACTAAAGAAATACAGGAAAGGAAACAACCCGAATAAGAAACGAGATGGGCCGCATCACAACAGACCCAACTGAAATAAAAACAGTCATATCAGATTATTACGAAAAATTGTACTCTAACAACTTTGCAAACATAGAAGAAAAGGATGAATTCCTGGAAAAACACTACCTACCTAAACTAACACAATCGGAAGTACAACAACTGAATAGACCCGTAACAAAAAGAGAGTTTGAAACGGTAATCAAAAAACTCCCAACAAAAAATAGCCCTGGCCTGGATAGCTTTACTGCAGAGTTCTACCAAACTTTCAGAGAAGAGTTAACACCACTACTACTAAAGGTATTTCAAAGCATAGAAAATGATGGAATACTGCCTAACTCATTCTATGAAGCCACCATATCCCTGATACCAAAACCAGGTAAAAACATCAAAAAAAAAGAAAATTACAGACCTATATCCCTCACGAACATAGATGCAAAATCCTCAACAAAATTCTAGCCAATAGAATTCAACAACATATCAAAAAAATAATCCACCACGGCCAAGTGGGATTTATACCAGGTATGCAAGGCTGGTTTAATATTAGAAAAACCATTAATGTAATCCACCATGTAAATAAAAACAAAAGACAAAAACCACATGATCTTATCAATTGTTGCAGAAAAGGCCGTTGACAAAGTCCAACACCCATTTATGATAAAAACACTCAGCAAAATAGGAATTGAAGGAAAATTCCTCAGCATAATAAAGGGCATCTATACAAAGCCAACAGCCAACATCACTCTAAATGGAGAGAACCTGAAAGCATTTCCCTTGAGAACGGGAACCAGACAAGGATGCCCTTTATCACCGCTCTTATTCGACATTGTGTTGGAGGTCCTAGCCAGAGCAATTAGGCTAGGCAAAGAAATAAAGGTCATTCGGATAGGCAAGGAAGAAGTAAAAAACCCTAAGGAATCCTCTAGAAAACTACTGAAACTAATAGAAAAGTTTGGCAGAGTCTCAGGTTATAAGATAAACATACAAAAATCACTTGGATTCCTCTACATCAACAAAAAGAACATCGAAGAGGAAATCCCCAAATCAATACCATTCACAGTAGCCCCCAAGAAGATAAAATACTTAGGAATAAATCTTACCAAAGATGTAAAAGACCTATATAAAGAAAACTACAAAGTACTACTGCAAGAAACTAAAAAGGACCTACATAAGTGGAAAAACATACCTTGCTCATGGATAGGAAGACTTAACATAGTAAAAATGTCTAGTCTACCAAAAGCCATCTATATATACAATGCACTTCCGCTCCAAATTCCAATGACATTTTTTAGTGTTATGGAGAAACAAATCACCAATTTCATATGGAAGGAAAAGAAGCCCCGGATAAGCAAAGCACTACTGAAAAAGAAGAAGAAAGTGGGAAGCCTCACTCTACCTGATTTTAGAACCTATTATACAGCCACAGTAGTCAAAACAGCCTGGTACTGGTACAACAACGGGCACATAGACCAATGGAACAGAATTGAGAACCCAGATATAAATCCATCCACATATGAGCAGCTGATATTTGACAAAGGCCCAGTGTCAGTTAATTGGGGAAAAGATAGTCTTTTTAACAAGTGGTGCTGGCATAACTGGATATCCCTTCGCAAAAAAATGAAACAGGACCCATACCTCACACCATGCACAAAAACTGACTCAAAATGTATTAAAGACCTAAACATAAAGACTAAAACAATAAAGATCGTGGAAGAAAAAATAGGGACAACGTTAGGAGCCCTAATACAAGGCATAAACAGAATACAAAACATTACCAAAAATGATGAAGAGAAACCAGATAACTGGGAGCTCCTAAAAATCAAACACCTATGCTCATCTAAAGACTTCACCAAAAGAGTAAAAAGACCACCTACAGACTGGGAAAGAATTTTCAGCTATGCCATCTCCGACCAGCGCCTGATCTCTAAAATCTATAGGATTTTGTTAAAACTCAACCACAAAAAGACGAACAACCCAATCAAAAAGTGGGCAAAGGATATGAACACACATTTCACTAAAGAAGATATTCAGGCAGCTAACAGATACATGAGAAAATGCTCTTGATCATTAGCCGTTAGAGAAATGCAAATTAAAACTACGATAGATTCCATCTCACTCCAACAAGGCAGGCATTAATCCAAAAAACACAAAATATTAAATGTTGGAGAGGCTGTGGAGAGACTGGAACTCTTATACACTGCTGGTGGGAATGGAAAATGGTACAACCACTTTGAAAATCTATCTGCAATATTCTTAAAAAGTTAGAAATAGAACTACCATACAACCCAGAAATCCCACTCTTCGGAATATACCCTAGAGAAATAAGAGCCTTCACACGAACAGATATATGCACACCCATGTTTATTGCAGGTCTGTTTACAATAGCAAAAAGCTGGAAGCAAGCAAGGTGTCCATCAACGGATGAATCGGTAAATAAACTGTGGTATATTCACACAATGGAATACTACGCATTGATAAAGAAAAGTGACGAATTGGTGAAACATTTCATGACATGGAGGAACCTGGAAGGCATTATGCTGAGTGAAATTAGTCAGAGGCAAAAGGACAAATATTGTATAAGACCACTATTATAAGATTTTGAGAAATAGTATAAACTGAGAAGAACACATACTTTTATGGTTACGAGAGGGGGAGGGAGGGAGGGTGGAAGAGGTTTATTTACTGATTAGTTAGTAGATAAGAACTATTTTAGGTGAAGGGAAGGACAATACTTAATACATGGAAGGTCAGCTCAACTGGACTGGACCAAAAGGAAAGAAGTTTCTGGGATAAACTGAATGCTTCGAAGGTCAGCGGAGCAAGGGCGGGGGTCTGGGGAACATGGTTTGCGGGGACTTCTAAGTCAATTGGCAAAATAATTCTATTATGAAAACATTCTGCATCCCCCTTTGTAATGTGGTGTCTGGGGTCCTAAATACTAACAAACGGCCATCTAAGATGCATCAATTGGTCTCAACCCACCTGGATCAAAGGAGAATGAAGAACACTGAGGTCACATGATAACTACGAGCCCAAGAGACAGAAAGGTCCACATGAACCAGAGACTTACATCATCCTGAGACTAGAACTAGGTGGTGCCCGGCCACAGCCGATGACTGCCTTGACAGGGAGCACAACAGAGAACCCCTGAGGGAGCAGGAGATCAGTGGGATGCAGACCCCAAATTCTCATAAAAAGACCAGACTTAATGGTCTGACTGAGACTAGAGGAATCCCGGCGGTCATGGTCCCCAAAGCTTCTGTTGGCCCAGGACAGGAACCATTCCCGAAGACAACTCATCAGATATGGAGGGGACTGGACAATGGATAGGAGAGAGATGCTGATGAGGAGTGAGTTACTTGTATCAGGTGGACACTTGAGACTGTGTTGGCATCTCCTGTCTGGAGGGGAGATGAAAGGGTAGAGAGGGTTAGAAACTAGCAAAATTGTCACGAAAGGAGAGACTGGAAGGGCTGACTCATTAGGGCGAGAGTAAGTGGGAGTAAGGAGTAAGGTGTATATAAGCTTATATATGACAGACTGACTTGATTTGTAAACATTCACTTAAAGCTCAATAAAAAATATTATTAAAAAAACAATGTATAGCAAACAGCAGAGTTTTGCATAATCATCTCAATCAGGTTTTCCTATTTTTTTGAAACATGGTCTCTGAAAATCTGATGCACTTTATGGATCATGTTCTCAGAAGAATTCACAAATCATAAACTCTTAATATTCAAATTCAGTATTCAATTTCAATTAATATTCAATTTCAGCAGGGATCTTTTAAGAACTATGACTGTTTGAATTAAGAATTTTTGTCCAAAGGAGATTTACTGTGCCCACTAAAATAAGATTGCTGTATGATAGTATTGGCTGTATTTACAAATTAATGTGTCAATAAGAGAGGAATACTCATTCTTAAATTAGAATGAAAGTTGAGTTACCTTGGGAAATGCTAACACCCAGGGAAATAGCTCCAACTCCAGAACGCCATCTTTCTTCTGTTTTAATGGATGATATCACAAAACAATTGCATTATATAAGCACTTTACTCTTGCTCTGAGGGACTAAATTCCACAAGCAAATTCCTGACCTTGAGCAGATTCTCCATGCAGATTGTCTAATGTACTAGCCAGACCATGTGACTGGTTTCAGCCCTCGGAAATTTATAGTTCTAGAAGTCAGCATATAAATCTTATCCTGACAGTTCTTGCCAGTCCCATAGCATAGAGATTAAACATGATTTATATCAGATAGCAAGCTGAGGTAATGTTTTCTCTAAATATCCTTTAAGTTTCTTAACACAAGCTTGCCAAACAAGGCCACTTTCTAGTCATGAGCCATAGGTTCTAGAACATTCAGGTAGATGAAGAAATCACTAAGTTTTATTTAATTTTGTTAGTAGAAATATAATGTGAACTCTTCAGCACAATTCTATTATATATTATGAATAGATTTTTTTTTTTTAAATGGGAATTCACTTGAAATAATTTGACACAAGAAATTTACTTCTTACTCAGGTTGCTCTGTTTAAAAAAGAACTCTGTACTGCAAAAGACTGTATATTTAGTGTAACATTTCAAAATATTAATATTGAGAACAAGGAATCTAATAAGTTATTCTCTGTAGATGGGCCAACCCCAAACCCACTGCCATCGAGTTGATTCTGACTCACAGTGACCCCATAGAACAGAGTAGAACTGCCCCATAGGGTTTCCAAGGAGTGCCTGGCAGATTCGAACTACCAACCTCTTGGTTAGCAGTTGTAGCACTTAACCACTACATCACCAGGGCTTCCCTATTGATGGGAGAGTGTTACAAATGAGCACAAGGACTCTAGAGTCAATCTGCGCTTGAATTCTAGCCTAGTAGCTATATGACCGCAATGGCTAAGCGCTTGGCTGCTGCTAACCAAAGGGTTGGAAGTTTGAATCCACCTCAGCAGGAGAAAAGAGTTGGCAATCTACTGCCATAAATATCACAACCTCAGAAACCCTAAAAAGCCTCTATGAGTCCAAATTGACTCTACAGCACAAAACACAAAAGCTGTATGACCTAGAGCAAACTACTTAATCTCTCTGTGGTTCCGTTTCCTTAAGGGATTTATAGTAGTATTTACCACATACAGTTATTATGAGTAGCACACACATAAAGTGCTTAGATTAATTTCCAGAACATAGTGAGTACTCAATTATTGGCCATTATCAAGCTGGTAAGTAATTTAGAAATTTACCCAAAAGTATAATACTATAGAGAAGAAAAATCATAAAATCTACTTAAGAATTTGTGACTGTAGTTTTAGTTATTTTCAACTTATGTTTTACTACATCAGTGACCATTCACAGTTACTCTACCAAAATAATAGATAATTCAAAATTGCCTTTATATAAAATGCCAAATTGGCCATACATTTATTGCAAATTTTTAGCCATACATTAAAATATAAAGTCTCAAATAGATCAATGTCTTCAGAGTTCTGGACCTTTTCAATGATATTTCTGTTTTAACTGAATTTTGAAATAAGGGTGGGATGGAGGATTTGTCTCTCCTCCTGCTCCCCTCATCCTCTGCCATCTTAGGACCAGATTACACAGTTTGTATATTCTGTTCTTGGAATTCTTTAAAAACAAAAATCCTTTTGTCAAGTCATGCATGTCGTGGTTCTTTAACATTCTAGACCTTTCATGGCTGCTGGAATAGTTTATCATGAGAAGAAAAGAAAGGCCTTCAACATATCAATAAAAGAAAGGAAGGAGAAGAGGAAAAACCCTGGGTTCACAAGTAGGCTATTGTGGCGTCAGAGCTTAAAGAGGCACTGCTATTAGGTATATTTCATAATAAGAAAAGACAGACCGATTTTGTTCCCCTAGCCTGGTGGATTCAGTCCCCTCAGTGCCAGTTATTTGTAGTCTCTCTTGATTTCTGTATCTCCCATCCTTTTTGCATGAAAATGAACCATAAAGGCAGTCAAACCACCTGCTTTACTGTCAAGACCGGTTAATGCTTTGATTTATCCCTCTAAGTGTGAGTAAGTCTGCTGCTATAAGGGCCTTGAGTTGGCATATATTTCATCAGACTTTGAAGGTCTCCTTTTCTGTGTCTCACAGTTTCAGCTGTAGGTGTCTTTTTTTTACATGCTAGAAAGTCCTGTTAACCCTCGGAACGCTCAACCCAGCTGGAAGCCAGAGTTTTTCATCAATATTTGTTCAGGCGTCTTACGTTAATAAGTGACTGTAAATTATTGGACTAATTTGAACGGCATCCAGTATACTTATGTCTCCATTTCTCAGGACCTCACTTAGCCCCAAGGATCCAAGAAAAAGAAAATAGGTATTCTATGGTTTACTTCAAATTCATTCCCTTTGTAGTCTTCCAAAATTGACATTGGCAGGCTTGGGAGTGGCGTTGACATCACTAAAGCAGGACCTGGTGCCCTCTATGTTTCTGCAGTTGAAAATCTTCTCGGGCCTGTCCATTCCTTAGGAAACAGAGTGTATTCACAGTGACTTTAAGCCTTGATGGCATACTGGTATTATAGGATACAGTTTTAAATTCAGTAAGAACAGCAAATCTTAAAAAAAAAATTAAAAAGTAGAAAAATATGCTTAAGTTCAGAAGACATTGCTTGTCAAGTTGCCTCTTTCCACTGTGGTACTTCAAAGAGCAAGCCTATTTTGTCTTTCCTAATTGAACCATTTATATAAATGACTTTTAATGAGAATTTGGAAAAAACAAAACAACAACAATAACAACAAAAAACCTTTTTCTTCCCATTTAACTCCAAAGTCTTTCAATCCCTTTTAGGAATTTGATTGTTGAGGCCACGTCGCTTCAGCTTAAATAAATTTGAAAGACTGTTTCATGAATGCTCTACAAATTTGAGTTCTTTTCTTTCTGTAATAGATGGGCCTTCTGTACAATGACAGCAGAAAATGATACCGTCATTAGAAAGACAGCTATAACGGAAGGCAGTCTGTCACGGCAAAGGAAAAGCAAGCTGTGGAAGGAGAAAGATGTTTTCAACTTTATTAAAGACATGAATATCTTAACGTACACTTCTGAATCCTAGTTTTGCAAAGTGGTCAGTTTCAAGATAATGATAATAAAACTATTTGTTGAAAAATCTGCTCTATTCCAGGAACACATAAGAAATTATTAGAGTATGATAAAATTCAGGATCAGAGAGGTTCAGTGATTTGCCACAACCAAACGGCAGACCAGGATTGCAAAACCAGTCAAGCGCCAAACCTAACTTTCTTTCCATCACTCCCCATAGTAGTGAATAGTTGAGGCATGGAGGGAGGGGTTTCTCCATGTGCCTTTGGAGAAGTCAGGTAATTAAAGCTCAGAGATCCTTTGTGTTTTTCAGCTTTTACAAAGTGCTAGCACTCATCATTTTTAAACCTCATGCAGCTGGTCCTATTCTGGCAAATGTGTGTTTCTACTGAGAATTTGGCTCTATTCCAAGCACACACATAGATTAAACCAAAGGGCTGAGTGAGTACAATCTTAGCTTCCAGTCAGTTCAAAGGCTGAAGGGGGCATCCTATTTGTGCTGTATTTATGTTTAGTTAAAATGACCTGGTTTAAAGTACTCTGCAGCTTCCTAGCAGAATGAATTTTGTGAGGATTAATAAGTAAAAAAGAAATAGATAAAGACAAAGCTTTCCTTTTTTGCTTTGTTTCAAATTGAATTACCAGCAGACAAATAACGAAGATCTGCTACAAAATCGTTACTGGGATTTCTTTGTTATCTACACCAAGGTGAAATATCTGTAACTAAATGCAGCAAAATGACTGAATTTATTAATCTCTTTACTTCTGAAAGCCTAGGGAAATGTTTTCGTAGGAAAGAAACTGGAGCTAACCAAAATCTGGAGGCAATAAGAGCAAGCAAATATTAGCATTAACTAATCAGCTGAGAAGAAAAAGACAAATTAAAAGTTTCTATGAGAATGGGATGTGATGTGAGCTTGAACTCATTTACAGGACTTGGTGTGAAGCCCAGCCATGCCCCTACTATTTATAAGACTTGACTCAGTTATTAAATCACTCTAAACCTCAATTTTCTCATCTGTAAATAAGAATACTAATAGGATCCAATTTATTTAGTTGATCTTAATGGATGCAAAGTGCTTTACTCGTAGGAAACATGTAGCAAAGGTTAACTATTAAATGTTGCAGATATTAAGAAATATTAGTTTTTTTTAGTGAGTAGTTTCAGTAATGTAAGAAATTTTAGCCTTATTTTTAGAGATGAAGAAACTAAAATTCAAATTTGAGAATATTAAGACAGAAATTAAAGAGAACAGGTTTACTCCAAACCTCCTGCTCTTTTTGAGACCTTTAAACACTCCAGTTAATAAAACCCTATGAAGCATTGTTCTGTTCTGACACAGATGGGGTCACCATGACTTAGAGTTGACTTGACAGCAATGGATTGGTTAAGACACAAATAAAGGTAGGCTAACATGTCTGTCAGTTTGTCATACTGTGGGGGCTTGCATGTTGCTGTGACGCGGAAGCTATGCCACCGGTATTCAGATACCAGCAGGGTCACCCATGGAGGACAGGCTTCAGCTGAGCTTCTAGACTAAGACAGACTAGGAAGAAGGACCCGGCAGTCTACTTCTGAAAAGCATTAGCCAGTGAAAACCTTATGAATAGCAGCTGATATAGTGCTAGAAGGTGAGCCCCCCAGGCTGGAAGGCATTCAAAAGATGACTGGAGAAGAGCCTCCTCCTCAAAGTAGAGTCAACCTTAATGATGTGGATGGAGTAAAGCTTTCAGGACCTTCATTTGCTAATGTGACAAGAATCAAAATGAGAAGAAACAGCTGCAAACATCCATTAATAGTAGGAACTTGGAATGTATGAAGTATGAATCTACAAAAATTGGAAATAGTCAAAAATGAAATGGAATGCATAAACTTCAACATCCTAGGCATTAGTGAGCTGAAATGGACTGCTATTGGCCATTTTGAATTGGACAGTCATATAGTCTACTATGCTGGGAATGACAGCTTAAAGCGAAATGGTGTTGCATTCATTGCCAGAAAGAACATTTCAAGATCTATCCTGAAGCACAACACTGTCACTGACAGGAAAATATCCACACACCTACAAGGAAGACCAGTTAATACGACTAGTATTCAAATTTATGCACCAACCACTAAGGCCAAAGATGAAGAAATTGAAGATTCTTATCACCTGCTGCAGTCTGAAATTGATCAAACATACAACCAAGATGCATTGATAATTACTGGTGATTGGAATGCAAAAGCTGGAAACAAAGAAGGATCAGTAATTGGAAAATACGGCCTTGGTAATAGAAACAATGCCTGAGATGGAATGATAGAATTTTGCAAGTTCAACTACTTCTTCATTGCAAATACCTTCTTTCACCAACATAAACGGCAACTATACACATAGGCCTTGCAAGATGGAACACACAGGAATCAAGTTGACTACATCTGTGGAAAGAGATGATGGAAAAGCTCAACCTCATCAGTCAGAACAGGGTTAGGGGCCGACTATGGAACAGACCATTATATGGAACAGACCATTAATTGCTCATATGCAAGTTAAAGCTGGAACTGAAGAAAACCAGAGCAAGTCCACAAGAGCCAAAATATGACCTTGAATATAGGCCACCTGAATTTAGAGACCATCTGAAGAATAGATTTGACGCATTGAACACTAGTGAGCGCAGACCAGATGAGTTGTGGAATGACAAGGACATCATACATGAAGAAAGCTAGAGGTCATTGAAAAGACAGGAAAGAAAGAAAAGACCAAGATGGATGTCAGAGGAGACTCTGAAGCTTTCTCACGAACGTCGAGCAGCTAAAGCAAAAGGAAGAAATGATGAAGTAAAAGAACTGAAGATTTCAAAGGGCAGCTCAAGAAGACAAAGTAAAGCCTTATAATGACATGTGCAAAGAGCTGGAGATGGAAAATCAAAAGAGAAGAACACGCTCGGCGTTTCACAAGCTGAGAGAAGTGATGAAAAAACAGTTGCAATAGTGAAGGATTCTACGGGGAAAACATTAAACAATGCAGGAAGCATCAAAAGAAGATGGAAGGAATACAGACTCATTATACCAAAAAGAATACGTCCATGTTCAACCCTTTCAAGAGGTAATATATGATCAGGAACCAATGGTATTGAAAGAAGGAGTCCAAGCTGCTCTAAAGGCATTGGTGAAAAACAAGGCTCCAGTAATTGACAGAATATCAATTGAGATGTTTCAACAAAAGGATACAACACTGGAGGTGCTCACTCATCTATGCCAAGAAATATGGAAGACTGGAAGAGATCCATATTTATGCCTTTTCCCAAGAAAAGTGATCCAACCCAATGTGGAAATTATAGAACAATATCATTAATATCACACACAAGCAAAATTTTGCTGAAGATCATTCAAAAACAGCTGCAACAGTATGTTGATAGGGAACTGCCAGAAATTCAGGCCAGTTTCAGAAGAGGATGTGGAACCAGGGATGTCATTGCTGATGTCAGGTGGTTCCTGGCTGAAAGCAGAGAATACCAGAAGAATGTTTACCTATGTTTTATTGACTATGCAAAGGCATTCGACTGTGTGGATCATAACAAATTACAGATAACATTGTGAAGAATGGGAATTCCAGAACACATAATTGTGCTCATGAGGGACCTTTATATAGATCAAGAGGCAGTTGTTTGGACAGAACAAGGGGATACTGATTGGTTCAAAGTCAGAAAAAGTGTGCATCAGGGTTGTATCCTTTCACCATACCTAATCAATCTGTATGCTGAGCAAATAATCTGAGAATCTGCACTATATGTAGAAGAATGGGGCATCAGGATTGGCGGAAGACTCATCAACAGCCTGTGTTATGCATATGACACAACCTTGATTGCTGAAAGTGAAGAAGACTTGAAGCACTTACTAATGACGGTCAAAGACCACAGTCTTCAGTACGGCTTGCACATCAACACAAAGAAAACAAAAATCCTCACAACTGGACCCATGAGTAACATCATGATACACGGAGAAAAGATTGAAGCTGTCAAGGATTTCATTTTACTTGGACCCACAATCAACAGCCATGGAAGCAGCAGTCGAGAAATCAAAAACACATTGCATTGGGCAAATCTGCTGCAAAGGACCTCTTCAAAGTGTTGAAGAGCAAAGATGTCACCCTGAAGACTAAGGTGCACCTGACCCAAGCCATGGTATTTTCAATCACATCATATGCTGTGAAAGCTGGACAACGAATAAGGAAGACCGAAGAAAAATTGACGCCTTTGAATTGCGGTGTTGGCGAAGAATATTGAATATATCATGGACTGCCAAAAGAACGAACAAATCTCTCTTAGAAGTACAACTAGAATGCTCCTTAAAAGCAAGGATGGCGATACTGTATCATACATACTTTGGATATGTCAGGAGGGTTCACTCCCTGGAGAAGGACATCATGCTCGGTAAAGTACAAGGTTAGCAGAAAAGAGGAAGATCCTTAACGAGGTGGACTGACACAGTGGCTGTAACAATGGGCTCGAGCATAACAAGGATTGTGCGGATGGCACAGGATTGGGCAGTGTTTCTGTTGTGCATAGGGTTGCTATAAGTCAGAGCCAACTCGATGGCACCTAACAACAGCAACAACAACAAGCAAAAGGTAAGCAGTTTGAATCTACCAGCTGCTCCTTAGAAACCCTATGGGGCAGTTCTGCTCTGTCCTATAGTGTTTCTATGAGTTGGAATCAACTTGGCAATGGGTTTTTTTTTTTTTTACTGCTTTATCATGAACATATTTTTATGCTTATTAGCATGTTTCACAATATCATTAGCTACCAACGGGCTGGTGAGCATAACTTAAGAATTATTTGTTTATAGTTAAATTAAATATGTAATACTATGCTCTATTATGGAGCCCTGGTGGCATACTTGTTAACAGCTACAGATGCTAACCAAAAGGTCGGCAGCTTGAATCCCCAGCCGCTCCTTGGAAACTGTATGGGGCAGTTCTACTCTGTCCTATAGGGTTGCTGTGGGTTGGAATCCTCTATAAGGAGAGTTAAAACTACTGGGACTTGAAAATGACTTGAAAATCAGAATATTTGGGTTATGTTAATACTTATTTCTTTGCCTCTAGCTACTGGCCTTGAAGGTATTTTTTATTCAAAATTTATAAATTGATCTTTTTTTTTTCTGACAATATCATGGGCATGCAGGGGAGATCAAATTTTAATTTAGATTTTTTTTCAAAAATCAAATAACGTTTTATCAATCAATGCCCAGTCCTGTGCCATGCTCACAATCCTTGTTATGCTTAAGCCCATTGTTGCAGCCACTGTGTCAATCCATCTCATCGAGGTCTTCCTCTTTTTCTTTGGCTCTGTACTTTACAAAGCATGATGTCCTTCTCCAGGTTATTGTTCCTCCTGAAAGTATGCCCAAAAGAAGCGAGAGGAAGTCTCTACATCCTTGCTTCTAAGGAGCATTCTGGCTGTTCTTCCAAGACGGATGTGTTCGCTCTTCAGGAAGTCCATGGTATATTCAATGTTCTCCACCAACAGCATAAATCAAACGCATCCATTCTTCTTCGGTCTCTCTTATTTATTGTTGAGCTTTTGCATGCATATGAGGTGATTGGAAAACCACGGCTTTGGTCAGGTGCTTTTTAGTCCTGAATTTGATATCTTTTGCAGCTGATTTGCCCAATACAATGCATCATTTGATTTCTTGACTTCTGCTTCCACGGGGGTTGATTATGGATCCAAGTGTAATAAACCTGTTGACAACTTCAATCATTTCTCCATTTATTATGATGTTGCTGATTGATCTAGCTGTGAGGATTTTTGTCTTTTTTATGCTGATGCGTAATCCATACTCTAGTCTTTGGTTTTCATTAGTAAGGACTTCAAGTCCTCTTTGCTTTCTGCAAGTAAAGTTGTGTCGTCTATATATTGCAGGCTGTTTATGAGACTTTCTCCAATACTTATGCCTCATACTTCATATAGTCCAGCTTCTTGGATTATTTGCTCTGATTGAATACTGTTGTTAGGTCCTGTCAAGTTGATTCTGACTTGTAGCGACCCTATGCACAACAGAGCAAAACACTGCCTGGTCTTGTGCTATACTTAAAATTGTTATGCTTGAGCCCATTGTTGCAGCCACTGTGTCAATCCACCTCATTGAGGGTCTTCCTCTTTCCACTGACCCTGTACTTTACCAAGCACTGTGTCCTTCTCCAGAGGCTGATCTCTCCTGACAACACGTCCAAAGTATGTAAGACACAGCCTCGCCATCCTTGCTTTTAAGGAGCATCCTGGTTGTACTTCTTCCAAGACAGATTTGTTCATTCTTTTGGCAGTCCATGGTGTATCCAATATTCTTCGTCAACACTACAATTCAAAGGCATCAATTCTTCTTCGGTCTCCCTTATTCATTTTCCAGCTTTCACATGCATATGATGTGATTAAAAATACCATGGCTTGGTTCAGGCACACCTTAGTCTTCAAGGTGACATCTTTGCTTTTCAACACCTTAAAGAGGTCTGTTGCAGCAGATTTGCCTAATGCAATGCGTCTTTGGATTTCTTGACTGCTGTTTCCATGGCTGTTGATTGTGGATTCAAGTAAAATGAAATCCTTGACAACTTCAATCCATTTATTCAATCCATTGTCAGATTGAATAAGTATGGTGAAAGCATAGAACCCTGACATACACCTTTCCTAATTTTAAACCATGCAGTATCCCTTGTTCTGTTCGAATGACTCCCTCTTGACCTATGCACAGGTTCCGCATAAGCACAATTGAGTGTTCTGGAATTCCAATTCATAGCAAGGTTCGCCATAATTTCTCGTGATCAGCACAGTGAAATGCTTTTGCACAGTCAATAAAACACAGGTAAATATCTTTCTGGTATTCTCTGTTTTCAGCCCAAATCCATCTGACATCAGGAATGACATCCCTCCTTCCAAGTCCTTTTCTGAATCCAGCTTGAATTTCTGGCAGTTCACCGTCCATGTACTGCTACAACCATTTTTGAATTATCTTTAGCATAATTTTACCTGTGTAATTTCCTGCATTCTGTTGGATTGACTTTCTTTGGAATGGGCATGAATGTGGGTCTCTTCCAGTCAGTTGCCTGTCTTCCAAATTTCTTGGCATAGATGAGTGAGTGCTTCCAATTTTGCATCTTTTTACTGAAACATCTCAATTGATATTCATTCCATCAGTTCCTGGAGACTTGTTTACTCCAATTCCTTCAGTGCAGCTTGGACTTTTTCCTTCAGTACCAATTGTTCTTGATCATATGCTACTGCCTGAAATGGTTGAATGTTGACCAATTCTTTTTGGTACAGTGACTCTTTGTATTTCTGCCATCTTCTTTTGATGCTTCTTGCATCAGTCAGTTTTTTGCCATTGAATCCTTCAATATTGGAACTTGAGGCTAGAATTTTTTCTTTGGTTCTTACCTTGAGAAATACCAATTGTGTTCTTCCCTTTTGATATTCTAACTCAAGGATTTACGTATTTCATTATAATACTTGGTCTTCTTGAGCTGCCCTTTGAAATCTTCTGTTCAACTCTTTTGTTTCATCATTTCTTCCATTAGCTTTAGTTGCTTTGCTTTCAAGAGCAAGTTTCAGAGTCTCTTCTGACACCTATTTTAACCTTTTTTTCTGACTTTTTAATCTTCATTTATGATGTTTGATGTCATCCTACAACTTTTCTGGTTTTTGGTCATTACTGTTCAATGCATCAAGTCTATCTTGAGATAGTCTCTAAATTCAGATGGGATCTACTCAAGGTCATACTTTGGCTCTCATGGACTTGTTTTAATTTTCTTTAGCTTCAACTTGAACTTGCAAATGAGCAATTGGTTGTCTGTTCCACAGTTGACCCCTGGTCACCTTCTGACTGATGATATTGAGTTTCTCCATCATTCTTTGCACAGGTGTAGTCAATTTGATTCCAGTGTTTTCCATTTAGTGAGGTTTACATGTAAAGTCATCATTTATGTTGCTGAAAAAAGCTATTTCCAGTAAATAAGTGGTTAGTCTTGCAAAATTCTGTCATGCAATCTCCAGTGCTGTTTCTATAACCAAGGTCATATTTTCCAACTAGTTAACCCTTCTTCTTTGGTTCCACCTTTTGTGTTCCAATGACCGGTAATTATTAATGCATATGGATTGCATGTTTGATCAATTTCTGCCTGGAGAATTGGTAAAAATCTTCAATTTCTTCATCTTTGATCTCTGGCTGGTGAGTAAATCTCCAGTGGTTGGTGGGTACATCTCAGTGGTCGGTGGGTAAATCTCAGTGTTTGGAGGGTTAATAGTTGTATTAACTGATCTTCCTTGTAGGGCTATGCATGTTATCCTATCACTGACAGCACTGTACTTCAGTATAGACCTTGAAATGTCCTTTTTGAGGATGAATGTGATGCCATTCCTTTTCGGTTTGTCATTCCTGGCATAGTAGACCATATGATTGTCTGATTCAAAATGGCCAATACCAGTCTATTTCAGCTCAGAAATACCTAGGACACCCACCTTTCTGTATTCCGTTTCAAAATAGACTTCCAAATTTCATACATTTGTCCTTTGCACATTCCACATTGCAGTTATCAATGGATGTTTACAGCTATTTCTTATCATTTTGAGTCGTGTCACATCAGCAAATGAAGGTCCCGAAAGCTTTACTCCATCCACATCGTTAAGGTCCACCCTACTTTGAGGAGGCCAGTCTTCTCCAGTCATTTTTTGACTATCTTCCAACTTGAGGGGCTCATCTTCTGGAACAATATCAGACAATGTTCCACTGCTATTTATCAGGTTTTCACTGACAATTTTTTCAGAAGCAGATTGCCAGTCCTTCTTCCCAGTCTGTCCTAATCTGGAACCTCCACTGAAACCTGTCCACCATAAATGACTTGGTATTTGAAATACTGATGGTGTAGCTTCCAATATCACAGCAACACACAAGCTACCGCATTAAGACAACTGACAGAGGAGTGGTGGAAACTTTACTATGGACAACTGAAAAACAGTTTTCCTGACTTATGCCCTCAAAAAAAAAAAAAAAAATTTTTTTTTTTTTTTTGGTAGGAGAAAATATACTTATTGCTCTATTGCATGTATTAAATTTTTAATCATTTTTCTAATTATTATGAGTTGAACAAAATGTAGCAACAGAGTTTCAAGGCTACTGACCCAGTTAAGCAATGGAGTTAACACTAAAATGCAAAGCTTTAGAATCCTACTAGAGTGGTCTTTCCAGTACACTAATCAATCTTTGGTTTCAAGACAATGGTTTTTTCATCACGCAAAGTGTGTTGGAATCCTGGCTCTGGCTCAGCTTATCTTACAAGGTGGAGAAAATCGTATTGTAGAAATAGGAAAGATATTAAAGCAAAAGAATAAAACTAAGTTAATTTCAGTAATTTGTAAAACGTTACAAGCTATAAAAGAAATTGGTCTCTTTGTTTTCTTTTAGGGAATATACTTTGGTTAATGCTGTTTTAGAAAGGAATGGATTAGATCACCTAGCACTTTCACACTGACTATGCAATTGTTTACAAATGTGAGCTGCCTTGAACCAGGAATTCTATCCCTAGCATTGCCAGTGTCTGTAAATAGTTTCAGTTTAAGAAGTATTTGTTGAATGAGTTTATGAATAAATTGATGTGTCTACTTGAAAGTAAGAATTGTCTTTCTGACCATGGACATAGATTGGGTGGATAACAAGGAAAATAAAAATAAAATTAAATCATCTCCCTCTTGTAGAGCAGAAGTTGGTAAACTTTTGCTTGAAAGTTCCAGAGAATAAATGTTATCAGCTTTGAAGGCCATATGGTCTTTGTTGCAACTACCATTGTGGTCCAAAAGAAGCCATAGATGATTCATAAGTGAATGGGTGTGGTTGTGATTCAATATTTTTTTTTTTCTCAAACACAGGAAGTGGGCTGGATTTCACCAAGGGGGCTGTGGTTTTCTGAACCCTGCTCTAGAGAACATTGTTGTGCTGTTATTTTTAGCTGCCGTTGACTCAGCCCCCATCTCATGTTGAGCCCATGCACCAAGGAAAAAAACACCCTGTGGATCTTGCATAATCCCCATTATTGGTTTTGGATCAGACTGTTGTGATCCAGAGTTTTCCCTGGCTAAATGTTGGAATTAGATTGCTAGCTCTTTCCTCTTTGTCTTAGTCTGCAAGCACCACTGGAACCTGTCCAGCATCATAACAATGCACAAGTCTCCTTAGACAGATGGTTCATGGCTACTCTTGAGGTGCTGGATTTTCATTGATATCTTAAGGTGCTTGTTTTTTACCAGTGCCTTCAGTGCAGCTTGAACTTTTCCCTTTAGTAGCAGTGGTTCTTGATCATATACTACCTCCTGAAATGATCGAATGTCAACTAATTCTTTTTGGTACAATGACTGTGTATTCCTTCTATGTTCTTTTGATTTTTTTCTTCATCACTGAAGTTTTGCCCATAGATTCTTTCAGTAACGCTACTCCAGTCTGGAATTTTGTTCAGTTCTTTCAACCTCAGAAATGCTGATTGGGTTCTTCCCTTTTGGTTTTCTAACTCTAGGTCTTTGCATATTTCATCATAATACTTTACCTTGTCTTCTTGAACTGCCCTTTGAAATTTTTCTTTTATTTCATCATTTTTTCTGTTCGCTTTAGCTACTCTGCACTTAAGAGTGAGTTTCAGGGTCTCTTCCATCATCCATTTTGGTCTTTTCCTTATCTCCTGTCTTTTTAATATCCTTTAAAGAGCCCTTTAGTCACCTTGGTTTAAAGTTGTCATAATATTTCACTGAATAAGAAGTGAAACTAACCTCCACTTGCATAACATGTGAAACTAACCTCAAACCATTCCATCCACATCTATTTTGTCCCCTTGCAATGCACTCCCTCTTAGGCAGCTATAGTGGCACTTTTAAAGCTCTATCTGCTGCTCACAATATGTTAATGCACAGCACTTATTCTTAGTATAAAATCAATATCTGTTAGCCTAGCCTGTAAGTCTCTAGATGGTTTGTGTTTACTGCCTTCTCCAGCTTGATTTTTGCCTTTTTTTCCGCCCCTCCTCAGCTTGAGCTGTACTGGCATTCTTTAGATTTCCTGTGCCTGCCGTATTCTGTTCCATCTGCCAAACGTGCTTACTCTCCACACCCTTCTCAGCCAGGTCAATTCCTTAGTACAATCGAGTCAGCATCCTGAAGTCTCCGGTTAGATCAAATTCCCAAATCTACTTTTCCTCTACAAAAATTGCAAAAAGGCAATTTTAGGTTTGTTTCTGAGATTATTTGATCGATTCTCTCTTCACAACCTGACTGAAAGTCCTATGAAGATGTAGGTGATATTTTCTTTAGTTCACTGTTGCACCTCAGAGCCTGGCAGTGTACATGGTAAATAGTGTATACTCAGTAAATATTTGTTTAAAAATAATATATTAAATAGCAGACCCCCTCCAAATAAACTATTAAGAAATTCAGAATTAGAGGATGTGGGAAAAGGAAAGATGAAAAAGACCAAAGTGGTGAAATTTATCCCAAATATAATTTTTAACAGCTGACTCAGGTACATCTCTCATTTCATTACCTTTTTTTGTCATCATACAGTGGACTACATTGTACTGTGTTGCTATGAACTTTGTATACATTTGAAATATATATACATTTGAAATATAGCACTCAAATGTTGCTATTTATTGATGCTAGATAATTGTCATGGATTGAATTGTATCCCCCCAAAATGTGTGTCAACTTGGTTAGGACATGATTCCCAGTATTGAATGACTGTCCACCATTTTGTCATCTGATGTGATTTTCCTATGTGTTATAAATTCTACTCCTATGATGTTAACGAGGCAGGATTAGAGGCAGTTATGTTAATGAGATAGAATTCAATCTACAAGATTAGGTTGTGTTTTAAGTCAATCCCTTTTGAGATATAAAAGAAAGAAGTGAGCAGAAAGACACAGCACCAAGAAAGTAGAGCCAGGAGTGCATGTCCTTTGGATCTGGGGTCCCTGCACTGAGAAGCTCCTAGTCTAGGGACAGAATGATGATAAGGACCTTCCACCAGAACTGACAGAGAGAGAAAGACTTGCCCTGGAGCTGACGACCTGAATTTGGACTTCTAGCCTACTTGATGGTGAGAGAATACATTTCTCTTTGTTAAAGCCATCCACTTGCGGTATTTTTGTTAGAGCAGCACTAGATAACCAAGACAATAGTTAAGCTGTGTTATAATAATAATGTGTTGATGTTCCATTTTTAATTATACAGCTTCTACACCTCTAATAAATACATGGGCAAATATATTAGCATACATGTCACATAAGAACAGATTTGAATATGCCTTCACTCATAGTTATGGGTGCTATATAAATTAAACTTTAGAGAACTCTGTTCAGTCCTTCTCTGGCATCAGAAAGCGAGAAATTACCTTCCAAGAACTTATTTGTTTGAGTTTAATGTCTGTCGTGTAATTTGTACTAGCAACTTCTTTGAAACAACAACAACAAAAAAGCACCAGAAATTCTTAGTTTTTGCAAGACTTCAAAAGCTGATGAGGGACACTTGAGACTATGTTGGCATCTTCTGTCTGAAGAGGAGATGAGAGGGTAGAGGGGGTTAGAAGCTGACGAAATGGACACGAAAAGAGAGAGTGGAGGTAGACAGCAGGCTGTCTCATCAGGGGGAGAGTAATTGGGAGTGTGTAGCAAGGTGTATATGGGTTTTTGTGTGAGAGACTGACTTGATTTGTAAACTTTCACTTAAAGCACAATAAAAATTATTAAAAAAAAAAAAGCTGATGAAGAAAAATATGGTATGACCAAAAGAGAACAAAGAAATAACAATACTTTTATAAACATTCTTCAGTTCATGAAGAATGAGACAGTTTTCTTCCTCAAGGCACTAAAATGTCTTTCTGATTAAGTTCATGTCCTCTCTTTTTTTCTGTTTTCTTTCTACCTTTGCAGTTTATTCTTTACCATGGGGTGTTATACAGAATCTACAAGGTCAAACTAGTTTGAAGTAGGAAACACATGATCACCAAGTTCATTACAATAAGCTTCTCCTCTGATCACACACTTGTATATACAGTGTGCACCCAGGCATGCATTTATTTGTTCACAAATTCTAGGAACTGCTACTTGCCCATTGAAAGATTACTGGCTATGAGAAAATATCCAAAAGGCTAGAAGTGCTGTTCAGATATTAGGACACCTTTCCAAAGAGCATTTAAATTCACTCATGATTTGGGGAATTATTTCTTTTAGAGAATTAAAATGGATAGAAGGAGTAGGTTTTGTTAAAAAATTTTGCTAACAAGAACACAAGATTTAAAGACTGCTTAATTCAGTCTCATAGGGTAAAGAAGTAAGCTATATTCTTTATGTACACATATAAAATATGTTTCATTTTTCAGAAAGTAATGTTTCTTTGTATCAAACAATAGAATAAAGTGAAAGGTCTATGAAACCTTCTGTGAATTAAATTTCCCAGAAAAGAAAACATGGGTATCAGTTTGAATTCAACTTTATTCATTTGGACATTAAGTGGCTGCCTCTTAAAAATAATCTGGGGATCAGTTTAGAAAATGAGTGAGACAAATCAATGTTTTTTCAGTTTACTGTCCTAGGCCTAAATTCCAGAGTAAGCTTCAGTCTTCTTCTTCTTCCTTTTCACATTCTCCAAGTTTTTGAGTCATCTTTACAGGTAGTAAGCATCTAATCATCTTTAGAAATAGTAATATTAAAACGTGCCTGTTTAATTGACAAAGCACACTGATAATCCAAACTCTCAGTAGAAATTGATTTGCTCTTGCTTGTACAGTTTCTTCTATTTTCATTATCTACGGTAATGCTCAGTTTAAAAAAGGAATGCCCTTTTGTTATTTAATAAGGAAAATTTAAAAGTGGAACACACAAACAAACAAAATCTCAGCAGAAGCAGAAGCAAAACCTAAATACCTGGGAACATGAACAACAAACAAGCCATTTTTCATTATAATGAGTTCCAGGTCCCTAAATCCAATGGCATTTTTTTATTACCCATCTTACTTGATATTTAAACCACACTGAACAGTGTCAAGCCTCCCTGCTCTCCAACCCTGAAACCCTGCCTCGGCTTCACTTACACTCCTTGCCTTTGTTTTTCCTTCTCTGTGCTCTTTGTCAAGGTGCTTTGTTGGCTCCTTCTCCTCCATCCAACAGTTAGTGTTGGAAATCCTGAGTTCAGCATTCGTCTAAGCTACCTTTATCTCTTACTTTTCCTTCTGCATTTGTTAATTTATCTCCTATATTTATCCATTCCCCATTTCCCTTAATTATTCAATTCTTTTTAAATGCAAATTTCACAGAGTCCTTACACTACACAAAAGCCTTGAATGACTGATCATTACTCTTAGGAAAAAGATGATCAGCATCTTTTAAAGGGTTTTTTTTTTTTTTTAAAGGACTTGGCAACCAGTGCTGGATGGTTAAAGTCTCTATTCAGTTTTTTATCATAGCATCCTTCAGTACTGCAACTCAACCCCCCCCAGAAAAGTCTCTGTTCAGTTTTTTATCATAGCATCCTTCAGTACTGAAACTCCACCCCCCCCAGAAAAGTCTCTATTCAGTTTTTTATCATAGCATCCTTCAGTACTGCAACTCAACCCCCCCAGAAAAGTCTCTGTTCAGTTTTTTATCATAGCATCCTTCAGTACTGCAACTAGAGGCTTGAATTTTCTGTTCACTTCTTCCAGCTTCAGAAGTACCAATTGTATTCTTGCATTTTGATTTCTAACTCTAGGTCTTTGAAGATTTCATCATGATACTGGACTTTGTCTTCTCCAGCCACCCTATGAAATCTTCCGATCTGATCTTTTATCAATGATCATGATGGCACAAGACTAGGTAACGTTTCATTCTGTTATAGGTATGCGTCACTAAACGAATATACATCCCTAGTCCCATAAGGTTTTTTTTAAAGGTAAAGCAGCTCTCTTTTCATTTATTATTTCCCCCTATGGCAGTTTGAATCCACCAGGCGCTCCTTGGAAACTCTATGGGGCAGTTCTACTCTGTCCTATAGGGTTGCTAGGAGTCGGAATTGACTTGACGGCACTGGGTTTACTGGGTGGGAATGGTTTTAAAAACCTCGAACACTGACTTTTGCAGCACTGAACCACAGGTGGGATACAAGCAGGTGAGGCAGAGGACATGGCCCTGAGCTGTAGCTCCCAGGCTTTGTCTGTTGAGCAGACACCTCCACAGGGGCTGAGGGTGGGGCTGCTCCTGCTGCTCAGGTGGGTGGGCTTGGTCTGGTCCCTCTCTACTCTCTTCTTCTTCACTTAACTCTAGCCCCTTAATTCTCAGCTGCTGCTATTGCCAGGACCAGCAGCAGGAGCACTGGCAGAAGCAGTTAAGAGGACAACCAGAAGTGGGCTCCTACTAAGTTTTAATATGGTGTCTTCACGATGTCCAAATCACACCACGTTCTATTTCTCAGAATATTTTGTGGACCTTAAGCTATGCATAGCCATATATAAGGTAGTCATGAGTTAGAGACAACTCAAAACAACAAACAACAAAGGGCTCCCTCCACATTATTTGGCCGCTTCTCTCTCCAGCCTTATTTTATGTAACTCTCTTACTTCAGGATTAAAAGGTGACTTATTGGCCTATTTTGATTCTTCAAACAAACACTTCTTCCTATCAGAGTCTTCACATGCTGCCCTTTGCCAGGAATGCTCTCCCCACACTCTGTTTATTGTTGTTGTTGAGTCCCTTGGGGGTTCATTTTCTAGCATTATATTGGAAAATATTTTATTGTGATCCATAAGATTTTCATTGGCTAATTTTCATATTTAATTTTTCAGAAATGGATCACCACGTCTTCCTTCCTAGTCTGTCTTGGTCTGAAATCTTCACTAAAACCTTCCCACCATGGGTGACTCTTCTGGTATTTGAAATGCCAGTGACATAGCTTTCAGCTCATAGCAACACTCAAGTAGGACAAACTGACAGAGGGCTGGTGGCTCTTGTTTATTAATCTCTATTTATTCTTCAGATCTAAGATGATGTACCACTTCTTCAGGGAAGACTTAACTAATCCCTGAACTATTTAAGAACCTCCTCTTTATTTTTCTTTTGTGACACTTAACACACTTTGTAATTATGTATTGCTTTGCAGGAGTGTTTCAATTAATATCTTTCTCTCTCCCAAGACTGACTCATCTTTATATCCCTAGACCCTAACTGAAGGCTTGGCACAAAGTAGCTGTTTAATGAATACTGGCTGAATGAAGGAGTAGATAGAATGCTAAGTTTTATATCTTTAAAACTCACAGCAACTTATGAGAAAAGGTGTATTCTTATTTCCATTTTACCAGTATGTAACTGAAGTTTGTGAAAATCAAATATTTTGCCCAAGTTCCCAAAGATGAACTTGAACCTTGGTTTGTCTGAAAACAAAACTCATGCTTGAAACCACTATGGTTTTCTACCTCTCCATAAATCCAGATTTTTGGAGAAAAAAGGAGATAACAGATCCATTTTCATATTGAGGACAGTGCAGTATAGGGCTTAAAATCAAAGGCTCTTGGGCTAAACAGAGCTGGACTTAAATTTGATTAGGTCATTAGACAAGTATGCCCGTGATTTCAGGAAACGCATTTAATCTCCTTAAGAATTGTTTTCCTCATCTATAATATAGAGTTGATAATGTTATTGTTAGGTGCTGTCGAGTCGGTTCAGATCCAGCAATCCTGTGCACAATGGAATGAAACACTGCCTTGTCCTGCAACATCCTCACAATCCTTGTTACACTTGAGCCCATTTTTGCAGCCACTGTGTCAACTCATCTCCTTGAGAGTCTTCCTCTATTTTATTGGCCTTCTACTTTACCAAGCATGATGTCCTTCTCCAGGGACTGATCCCTCCTGCTAATATGTGCAAAGCCTGTGAGACGTAGTCTTGCCACCCTCGCTTCTAGGGGCATTCTGGTTATACTTCATTCAAGACAGATTTGTTTGCTCTTTTGGCAGTCCATGGTATTTTCAATATTCTTTCCCAATACCACAATTCTAAGGCATCAATTCTTCAGTCTTCCTTATTCACTGTCCAGCTTTTACATGCGTATGAGGTGACTGAAAACACCATGTCTTGGGTCAAGTACACCTTAGTCTTCAAGGTGACATCTTCACTTTTTAACAGTTTAAAGAGGCTTTTACAGTAGATTTGCACAATACAATGTGTCCTCTGATTTCTTGACTCCTGCTTCCATGGGTATTGATTGTGGATCCAAGTAAAATGAAATCCTTGACACCTTCTTTTCTCTGTTTATCATGATGTTGCTTATTGCTCCAGTTGTGAGGATTTTTGGTTTTTTTACATTGAGGTGTAATCCATACTGAAGGTTGTGGTCTTTGATCTTCATCAGTAAGTGCTTCAAGTTCTCTTCACTCTCAGCAAGTAAGGTTGTGTCATCTGCATAAAGGAGGTTGTTAATGAGTTTTCCTCCAAACCTGATGCCCTGTTCTTCTTCATATAGTCCAGCTTCTTGAATTATTTGCTCAGCATTCAGATTGAATAAACATGGTAAAATGATACAACCCTGACACGTACTTTCCCTGACTTTAAACCATGCAGTATCCACTTGTTCTGCTTGAACAACTGCCTCTTGATTTATGTACAGTTTCCTCATGAGCACAATTAAGTGTTCTGGAATTACCATTCTTCTCAATATTATCCATAATTTGTTATGGTCCACACAGTTGAATGCCTTTGCATAGTCAATAAAACACAGGTAAACATCTTTCTGGTATTCCCTGCTTTCAGCCAGAATCCATCTGACATCAGCAAAGATATCCCTGGTTCCACATCCTCTTCTGAATCTGGTTTGAATTTCTGTCAGTTCACTGTACTGCTGCAAACACTTTTGAATGATCTTCAGCAAAATTTTTCCTTTGCATGATATTAATGACATCGTTCAATAATTTCCACATTCTGCTGGATCACCTTTCTTAGGAATAGGCATAAATATGGATCTTTTCCAGTAGATTGGCCCAGCAGCTGTCAGTTTGCTGTATTCTAGGGGCTTGCGTGTTGCTGTGATACTGGAAGCTATGCCACCAGTATTCAAATGCCAGCATTATCACGCAGGTGGACAGCTTTCAGCTGAGTTTTCAGACTAAGACCAAGATGAAGGACCTGGTGGTCTACTTCTGAAAAGAATTAGCCAGCGAAAATCTTACAAATAACAGCAAAACATTGTCTGATATAGTACAGGAAGATGAGCCCCTCAGATTGGAAGGCATTCAAAATATAACTGGAGAAGAGCTGCTTCCTCAAAGTAGAATCAATGTTATTGATGTGGTTGGAGTCATGCTTTTGGGACCTTCATTTGCTCATGTGGCATGCATGACTCAAAATGAGAAGAAACAGCTGCAAACATTCCTTAGTAATCTAAATGTGGAATGTATGAAGTAACGAATTGGGTATGAAGTAACGAATCTAGTAAAATTGGAAATCATCAAAAATGAAATACATAAACATCACTATCCTAGGCATTAGTGAGCTAAAATGGATTGTTATAGGCCATTTTGAATCAGACAAGCATATGGTCTACTATGTCGAGAATGACAGCTTGAAGAGGAATGGTGTTGCATTCATTGTCAAAAAGAACATTTCAAGATCTATCCTGAAGTACACACTGTCAGTAATAAGATAATATCCATATGCCTACAAGGAAGACAAGTTAATATGACTACTATGCAAATTTATGAACCAACCAGTAAGGCCAAAAATGAAGAAATAGAAGATTTTTACCAGCTTCTGCAATCTGAAATTGATTAAACATGCAGTAAGGATGCATTCATAATTACTGATGACTGGAATGGGAAAGTTGGAAACAAAGAAAAAGGACTGGAAGTTTGAAAATATGGCCTTGGTGATAGGAATGATGCCAGAGATAGCATGATGGAATTTTGCAAGATTAACAACTTCATTCCAAGTACCTTTTTTCGTCAACATAAACGGCGACTACACATGTGACCCTCACCAGATGAAATACACAGGAATCAAAATCGACTATATCTGTGGAAAGAGATGATGGAAAAGCTCAATATCATAGTCAGAACAAGGCCAGGGGCTGACTGCAGAACACCCTGTCAATTGATCAAATGCAAGTTCAAACTGAAACTGAAGAAAATCAGAACAAGTCCATGAGAGCCAAAGTATGACCTTGAGTATATCCCCCCTTAATTTCGAGACCATCTCAAGAGTAGATTTGACACATTGAACACTAATAATCGAAGATCAGATGAATTGTGGAATGACATCAAGGACATCATACATGAAGAAAACAAGAGGTCATTAAAAAGATAGGAAAGAAAGGAAAGATCAAAATATATGTCAGAAGAGACTCTGAAACTTGCTCTTGAATTTCGAGTAGCTTAAGCAAAGGAAGAAATGATGAAGCAAAAGAGCTGAACAAAAGATTTCAAAGGTCAGCTTGAGAAGACAAAGTAAAGTATTATAACAACATATGCAAAGACCTGGAGGTAAAAAACCAAAAGGGAAGAACGAGCTCAGCATTTCTCAAGCTGAAAGAACTGAAGAAAAAATTTAAGCCTCGAGTTGCAATATTTTTTACAGGGAAAATATTAAACTACACAGGATGCATCAAAACAGACGGAAGGAATACACAGAGTCAGTCACTATACCAAAAAGAATTGGTTGCCATTCAACCATTTCAAGAGGTAGCCTATGATTAGGAACCAATGGTACTGAAGGAAGAGGTCCAACCTGTACCGAAGACACTGGCAGAAAACAAGCCTGCAGGAACTGATGGAAAACCAATTAAGATGTTTCAACAAACTGATGCAGCACTGGAAGTGCTCACTTGTCTATGCCAACAGTCTGTAATAGCTATCACATAATGTTCTTTTGACAAATAACATAATAGATATAAAGCATGGTGAAGGGCATCTACATGCTCAATAATAGTCAATATGATTTCTTTATGCAAGCAGTCAGGAGCCCTGGTGGCAGAGTGATTAAGAGTTCATGTGCTAACCAAAGTGTTGGCAGTTTGAATCCACCATCACTTCCTTGGAAACCCTATGGGGCAGTTCTATGAGTAAAAATCAACGTGACAACAACGGATTTACCCAAGCATTTTAGGCTTGGTTTTGAATAGAATGTCATTGTTTATACATTTTTAGACTTTTTTTTTTAATCTCTCTATATGACCATATATCTTATTCCCTACTCTAAGTTGTGTGATACTTACCTAACAGAGAGCAAAGTAAAACATTTACGATTCTGTCACTTTAGCTAGACACGCTCAGAAACATGGATACTTTGCTGATACAGCTAGGTGATACAGCTAATTCTACTGCACTGAAAATCAGATCATTGTAATGATTTTACATGATTTGAAATATGTAGAGTAACGTGTTATAACATGTATAATAAAAAGACTGTGTTTTTTAAAAAAATGCTTTTACTCTTATAAAATTTGGTTGCAACTAAGTACATTTTTCCTTCCAACCAATTTCATAAGTGTATTTATTTCTTACAGCATTGAAATCATATTGTACATTTATCAGTTCATATTATTTCATAAATATTTCTATGAATATCTTTAATTATATTCATAATTATAATTTTATGGGCTCAAAATATTTATCAGAATTGATTTACAAAAATCTTTAACTATTTTCCTATTTTTGACATTTAGAATATTTAAATGGTTTACAATAATACTGCTATTAATATTCAGAAGTGAAATTTTCTTCTGTTGAATTATTTCCTTTAGACACATTCCCAGAGTGGGTAATTAAGTGGCACTCTTAACCACTATGTATTCGTGAGGCATTAGCAGTTTCTATCTTGAGGAGTTAAATACTAGCTTATATAAAATCGTAGTGACCTAAAAAAATGAATAGATCTTATAAAAATTGCAAACTGTACCTTCATACTGTGTACAAAAACATACTCAAAGATTATAGGCTATTAGTGAGACAAATTCCTGGCAATATGTATAGACCACGAGGGAAACTTTTGAATTATTCTCTTTTTATCTAAGAAGAACAGCAAAATCCTTACATCACTTCTCTTGAAAATAACAAATTCGGTGTCATCAAATCTGACTCAATCTGCCGGGATGGCACACTAAACAGACAATGATGAGTACAGAATTATGAATTCAATACCAGGCTGAGTGTAAGTTGGAAAAGAAAAAGAAAAAAGTCTGTTGTTGAGTCAATTTTGCTTTTCTAGCACATGAATAAGAGCTTTGGACTCTAATTCCAAGCTATGCAATTAAATTAGGAGTCCTGGTTGCACAGTGGTTAAGTACTTGGCTGCTAACCAAAAGATTGGTTTGAACCCACCAGTTGCTCTGCAGGAGAAAGATGTGGCACTCTGCTTCCATAAATATTTAGAGCCTTGGGTACCCTGTGGGGCAGTTCTACTTTGTCCTTTAGAGTGGCTATGAGTTGGAAGTGACTGAACACCAACTGGTTTGGTTTTGGTTTTTGGCAGTTAAATTATGCACCCCTTTCTGGGTGCTTACTCAAAAGTACTCTCCTAGGTCTCATGAAGGTCCTAACCTAAATCTCAAGATGTTTTTCCAGTTGCATGTGATAGTTACTTCAACTACAGTACCTGATCATCTTTGTTTTGGTAATGTTAGAGCTCACTTACAAGTTTCAATAAAAAATTACACCAAATGATGTCACAGCCCTCAATGGATCTTTTGCGTAGTTTAACTGAAAACCTTTTTACCAACATTGTCTAAATTATCACAGATTTATTGTTAGATTGAGCCAGATAAATGTACATATAAAAGATAAAGTTCAGAATTTCAGGCCAAAATGTTATAAAAAAATTCAAAGTTTTCTTATTAATACAAGATGAAAAACACACAATTTTTCCCTTAAAAATAAGCTTAAAATGGAATATAAGATTGCTTTAGGATATAAGTTAGGGTTTAGCTATGAATTTTAAATCACTTTTCCATGGTATATAATAAAACTGAGACATGAAAAACAATTGGGTTGAGTAAAATAGTTTCTTTTTCTCTGATTCTTCAATATATTAATTTATGCGGAATTTTTATAAATGTATAAAACGTGTTCTTGGAAATGCAAAATTAATAGAATGCCCATTCCTTTTCCCATAATTTGTGATCCACCTAAGCTAACTTTATTTCAACAGAACATGCCCTTCTCCCTACCACCAGCACCATTGCTAACAGCAATTTTATATGCAATGATTTTTGATGTTTTCACTATTTTTTGTAAAATTTGGATAGACTATGAATTATTTCAAATTCCTAAAAAGAATGCTTTTCCCTTTTTGTTTTCTCTCTTGTTATAAAACATTCTTCAACTTCCACCTCTAACACCTACCTACCTACAAGAAACTTCCACTATTATGCTGCCCCAGCTGAGAAGGAATCACCTGAAATTCTGACAACGATATTCTCTCCGATGCTCCCAAATCTCTCCCCTTATAGTTTTACTATCTAAGGGTGGGGCTCTTCAAAAAGTGGATGAATGTGGGAGGTATAGACCTATTTAATCGGAGATGAGTTTTTTGAGGGATGCTTTTCTTATTATTATCCTCAAGAAGATACGTAATTTCTCACAAGTGAGAAAGGACAGGATTAGTCCACCTGTGAATATTCATCTGTGAATTTGAGCAATATGTTAATCTGGTTAATTTTGGTTAAACATAAGGTTTAGTTGGAGCCAACTCCATGGCAAATAACCACAACAGCCATGAGGGCATAACACTTTCATTACTCTATTCAGAATTGACTTGCCCCAATAATATAAAAATTCAAAAAGAAAATTAACCACAAATAATAAGTAGTGGACTAGACTTAAAAACAATAAATGAAGTGCTTGTTGGTAACATGGAAAGCAATAAGATTCACGGCATGCTTCAGATTTGAGAACATATCCAAACAAGCCATTCCAGTTTTTGGACTAATTGTGTGTTTTTCTTGCTATTGTATTCTAAGGAACCTACTAAAGAAGCAGAGAAAAATTGTCAATATAGGAAGAAGAATGATAATGTGATTCTTTGAGTTTTAACTGAAATTCGTATGCTTTATATCTAAAAGGAGACAAGAAAAATATTTTGAAATTGCCTGACATGTTTCAGAGGGAAACTGGCAAAAGAGAACATGAGTAGAGAAGAACAATTAGGATAGTTAAAAACCAGAAGTCACAGCACAAGAAATATCTTAAGATAATGCGCTCATTTCTTCTTCCAGAGGCAAGAGGCAGGACTTGTGCAGGGAATTGACACGGAGGTCACTTTGACTCAATTTGCGTGTTTCAGAAATGCAACTGAATGGGATGCCTTGTTAAGTAGTGAGCTCTCCATCCTCAGCTATTTTTGAGCGAAAAAGGACAATGATTAAAAAAAAAACAATAATGTCTTATAAGCATTTAATGTATTAGGCGGAAAATTTGACTATTCAATATCTTATTTCTTTTCCAAATTTAAGGTTATAGTTTTCTAAAGAATTTCTCTTTGAGGAGGTATTTTCTGAAATGGATATCTTGGTAAGGTTATTTGTACTTTACAAGAAGCATATCATGGTTATTACAAGCTAAGTAATATGTGTTTTTATTTTTAGCTTTTGTTTATACTTCAGGCTATGTAATAAAAAAATTAAAAAAAAATGTAATATTACATGTGAAATGAATTGAAATGAGAAGTTTCAGGTCTATCCATCCACACAAAATTTCATTATTGAGAAACAACACAGTTCAACACTTTCTTCTTGCTAGAAATCACTGGAAACAGTGATTCAAGGTGAACAACGTACATAGTAGAATAATATCGGGAAAAAATGTGAGAAAAAGGTCTATTAATATAATTTTATTATCACATTACAAGTATGTATATATTTGATACGATTTTAAAAACTATAACATCTAAGAGGTTGTATCCAATCCAAGAATAATCCAACCTTAAATACTCTTAATTATAAATATTTTAAGAACAGTGTGCTTTAGTTTAGAAGGTGTAGCTACATAAAAGAAATTCTTGAATATACTTTTAGTGTAGGAAGAGGTCTTGATTATTAACTCGTCATTCATCTCCTAAAAAGTAAGATCCAAAGAACTTAAAATACTTGTAAAATTAATCAATGAATTAGTCAAAAATAAAAGACAAATCCCCAGTCTTCTACCATCAATTCTAGTCAAAACAGTATTAATATCTAACACTGGATATGGTTCTTATTACGTACCAGGCATTTTTTAAAGCAATTTGCCTGACTAGATTACTTATTCCTTATAACAACTTCAAGAGAAATATTTTCTCATTTTACAGATGAAGAAGTTGAGGCATAGAGAGACAAAGTGACTTGCTGAAAGTCATTTGGGTAGGACATAGCATACTTGAGATTAGATTCTCAGGTGATCTGATCAGTCCCCATTCTTAACTACTGCAATATATGGCCTCTGAAAATTGATGTGTTTTCTGTTATCCTTTTATTAATTTTATTCATAAAATGTGTGAGGATAGACTTAACCTAAGGATTTTGTTGTGTGTAACTCAAATGTCCTGGATAAGAATTAGACTATTTCTCAGTGTATTTTCTAGCCCCTGACACTGTGGAAATCTTTTTGCTGGATCCTGGAACTTAGCAACTATGCTACAGATCTAACAGAGAAGTAGATCTCTGTGGTTTGCATGTTGCTATGATGCTGGAAACTATGCCACTGGTATTTCAAATACCAGCAGGGTCACCAATAGTGGACCGGGTTCAGAGGAGTTTCCAGACTAAGATAGACTAGGAAGAAAGGTTTGGCAGTCCAGTTCTGAAAATTAGCCAATGAAAACACCTTGAATCAGAACAGAATATGGTCCAGTATAGTGATTAAAAAATGAGCACCCTAGGTTGAAAGACACTCAAAATACACAGTGGCTGCAACCATAAACTCGAGCATACCAACTGATGCTGTGTTTCCTTCTATTGTACATGGTGTTGCCATGAGTTGGAGCCCACTCAATGGCGACTAACAACAACAACCACTTCTAAACAGAAGCTCCTTGAAAGTTATGTCAAATTCTGGCAATGTATCGGCTCTTCTGGGAGAGATGAAAGGTGCAAGTGTAACGGATGAGAGAGCAAAGAAAGCAGAAGTGGAAGAATTAGTCAGCAGGTATTAATGCTTGCCATGAAGGGCACAAGTCATGGTTAGCTTTACCCATGAGAAAAAAAAAATGCCAGTGATTTCACTGAGTCTAAGGTTTTTAAGTGTAGTCTAATGTGTCCTTCTTCAGACCTAGGGGTTCAGAGGTACAGCCAGAATGTAAGAAGTGGAGAGTAATACGAGGTTATAGAGAGGTCAAAGAAGGAAGGCCATGTGAAATCAGTCACAAAAAGAGCAGGAAAAGTAGTGGTAACTTCTAGAGAGCGGGTTGCAACTCCTTCTTAAAAAAAAAATTTTTTTTTTTTGAGATGAGGTCCCTTTGGTTCTTCTTTAGGAATGTAAGAAGACAGTCCTTTGGATGAGCCTGCTCTTCCTTGTTCCTTCCCCTAGTAGCATCTTTGGGCTTCAGGAACAAACCCTCCCTGCTCCCAGAACCTAATAGTTTGTCTAAATGTTAGTAAGGTTAAAGGTGAGACACCAAGGTGTCTGAGGACCTCCTCTTATGATAGTCAGGTAGGAAAATTATCTGAGTAATGACTTATGTAGGCTGGGTGTATAAAATGCCTGGAGGAAAGATTTTTCTCTATCTCCTCAGCTATGGTGTTAATGTGCAACACATGTAGCATAAGCGTAGCATGAATTAATGGCCCACATACGTGGACCTACCTGGCCAGGAGGAGACCAGAAGTAGGTATGCTTCCATTTTGTTCCTCAGCCACAATGCCAGGTTGAGGGCAGGTGTGGAAGAATCTATATCCACCAGGATAGTTTATAGAAACCAGGGAGGGTGGCATGTAATGTAACTGTCTTATTTATGTTTCTCGCCCACAACACAAAATTGGGTGTGTGTGAAAGTAGCCGTATCTTCCCAGAAGCTTCTGAGTCACGGGGAAAGCTCACCTGTTGTGCACTGTTCACTTCTTATTGTAAATAATAAAGACAATTTCCATGTGCTAAGGTGTGTTCAAGCTCTGATTGGAAGGATGTGATGGAAACGGAGCAATCCACATTGGTTATTGGTTCTGTTTTTCTAATGGCCTTCTAGCTATCTAGAAATTGGGTGCAATCTGGAAATATACCTCAGATTTTCTATGTTGCATCTCAGATTTGGTGTGGCAGAGCAGGATTTGTCTATGTTGTCCCTCAAGAATAAGCATGGGACCCAAGAAGATGACACATGAACAGAATAACAAAAGAGCATGAAGAGGAAGAGCAGTGCTGTGCCTGGCTCCAGGGAAACTCCTGCTGGGTAGAATAAGCTGGATTGTAAAAAGAAAAACATACTTGTCATTTTTTATTTTGTTATTATTTTGTGTTTTTATTACCTTTTTAGGTATTTGAATTGTGTTGCATATTCGTGTTTAAATTTTTGTTTTTTAGTAAATCTATATACTGCTTGGGAGGAAATAGTGGTTCAGTGGTATATGCCACCACCACGCATCTGTCAGTTGGGCTTGCATGTTGCTGTGATGCTGAACAGGTTTTAACAGAGCTTCCAGACTATGATGACTAGGAAGAAAGGCCTGGAAAACTACTTCTGAAGATCAGCTATTGAAAACTCCGTGCATTACAACGGTCTGATCCACAACCATTCATGGAGATGGCATAGGAATAGGCAGTGTTCCTTCCATTGTACATGGAGCTACCATTCAAGGACCGCTCAAAACAACAACATATACTGCTTAACAAGGTGTTATTCTTAAAATCACTTCAACTAATCCTTTTCTGACCTTCTTCAGAGCCCAGCCAAAGAGCCTCTAAACATAATGAACCTGAAAAAGCCCCTGGGGGTTTTAGGTAACAATTCAGTGATTGTTCTATTGGCACCCTGCTAGAAAAGGACTTCTATAAAATAGATAACATGTGTATAAATTCAAATTGTGCTTCAGTAGAGAGCATCTTTTCAAGCCTCGAGTTGCAATAGTGAAGGATTCCATGGGGAAAATATTAAACGATGCAGGAAGTATCAAAAGAAGATGGAAGGAATACACAGAGTCATTATACCAAAAAGAATTAGTTGACATTCAACCATTTCAAGAGGTGGCATATGATCAGGAACCAATGGTACTGAAGGAAGAAGTCCAAGCTGCTCTGAAGGCATTGGCGAAAAACAAGGCTCCAGGAATTGATGGAATACCAATTGAGATGTTTCAACAAACAGATGCAGCACTGGAGGTGCTCACTCATCTATGCCAAGAAATATGGAAGACAGCTTCTTGGCCAACTGACTGAAAGAGATCCATATTTATGCCTTTTCCCAAGAAAGGTGACCCAACAGAATGTGAAAATTATAGAACGATATCATTAATATCACATGCAAACAAAATTTTGCTGAAGATCTTTCAAAAACGACTGCAGCAGTATATCGACAGGGAACTGCCAGAAATTCAGGCCAGTTTCAGAAAAGGACGTGGAACCAGGGATATCATTGCTGATGTCAGATGGATCCTGGCTGAAAGCAGAGAATACCAGAAGGATGTTTACCTGTGTTTTATTGACTATGCAAAGGCATTCGACTGTTTGGATCATAACAAACTATGGATAACATTGCGAAGAATGGGAATTCCAGGACACTTAATTGTGCTCTTGAGGAGCCTTTACACAGATCAAGAGGAAGTCATTCGGAGAGAACAAGGGGATACGAGCTAGGAAAGGTGTGTGTTAGGGTTGTATTCTTACAACATACCTATTTAATCTGTATGCTGAACAAATAATCCGAGAAGCTGGACTGTATGAAGAAGAACGGGGCATCAGGATTGGAGGAAGACTCATTAACAACCTGCGTTATGCAGATGACACAATCTTTCTTGCTGAAAGTGAAGAGGACCTGAAGCACTTACTAATGAAGATCAAAGACCACAGCCTTCAGTATGGACTGCACCTCAACATAAAGAAAACAAAAATCCTCACAACTGGACCAATGAGCAACATCATGATAAACAGAGAAAAGATTGAAGTTGTCAAGGATTTCATTTGACTTGGATTCACAATCAACAGCCATGGAAGCAGCAGTCAAGAAATCAAAAGACGCATTCCACTGGACAAATCTGCTGCAAAGGACCTCTTCAAAGTGCTGAAGAGCAAAGATGTCACCCTGAAGACTAAGGTGCGCCTGACCCAAGCCATGGTATTTTCAATCACATCACACGCATGTGAAAGCTGGGCAATGAATAAGAAAGATCGAAGAAGAGTTGACTCTTTTGAACTGTGGTGTTGGCGAAGAATATTGAATATACCGTGGACAGCCAAAAGAACGAACACATCTGTCTTGGAAGAAGTGCGGCCAGAATGTTCCTTAGAGGCAAGGATGGCGACACTGTGTCTTACATACTTTGGACATGTTGTCAGGAGGGATCAGTCCCTGGAGAAGGACATCATGCTTGGCAGAGTACTGGTCAGCGGAAAAGAGGAAGACCCTCAATGAGGTGGGTTGACACAGTGGCTGCAACAATGAGCTCAAGCATAACAACGATTGTAAGGATGGCGCAGGACCGGGCAGTGTTTCTTTCTGTTGTGCATAGGGTCACTATGAGTCGGAACTGACTGGACGGCACCTAACAACAATGACAACAACAGAGAGCATCTGTGAGCTTGTCCTTTAATGCTGTTGCTAGAATGATTAACTCCATGGAGGTTTCAATAATATCTTAAGTTATTGCCACTCCACACATTTTTCCTCGCCCTTTCTCTTTTTTATTATATTTTTAGACTCTTGACTTTATGTAAGTATTACAGGAAGTTTATATATATATTTAAGCACGACCTATATTTATAGTATTTGGTCAGAGGGTATTCATTTGAATTATCACTGAAAAGGTTGTTGTCAGTGAGAGGCAAACATTAGAGGATGATTCCGTACAACACGCCCTTTTGTCTAACAAGAATTTGCTTCTACATGACTCTTAAATTTGTAGCTTAGAGAGAGCAGCAGCACTTTCAATTATTCATGTTTTCTAATTAAGGCCTGCTGATTGTGCCTAAATGGAAACTTTATTTTGGAGAGAATGTGTTCTTAATGTTTTTCACAACAACAATAATTTGTCAGACATAGTCTCCTCAGGGTCCTCAGTAGCCTATTCATTGGGTTTCTGTAATGTCTTAGAACTCACATGTGGATGCTATCTATCAGGTTGCAGATCCCTAAAATGTTTACTCCATGACTTGTTCAGAGGTGGGAACAACATCTGATTTTTTGTTAATGAACATTTAATTACTTTTTATATTGACAAGATTGGGAAATTACAAAGCCAGATTCCGTTGCTATGCAGTATGATACAATAAAATGGCGTTCCTTTGAAAGCTGAGAAAGTGATTCAAATATCATATTTATGTACTTGCCTCTTCTTTATGGTTTCTGTATGAATGAAAAGTGTGTCATACATAAAAACTGACAGGCCCTCATTCCTTCTGGCAATATTCATCTTCTAATCAAAATAATATTTGATTTTGAACATAATTATTTCCCCAGTATGTCTTCTGCTAGACTTCCCTAAGGTAAATCTTCAAAAGCTTAATTGATCTTGTATAATTCTTTAAAACACTGAAATTTAAATTATTTTATCCCCATGCTATTAAAATCAAAATGACTGTGTAGATTCTTATAATTCCATTCTTACCTTTCCTTTCATAATCCTAATTAGTATAGTTCTTTTGTTTATCATATATATTGTTTAATTAGCAAAAATATAAAGAATATATGCAGTAATTTGTGAAAGTATTTTAAATAGACTTATATGTTTTAAAATATTTGCTTTATGTTTCTGCAAAGTAAACAAAATATGTGATAAAGAAAGGAACTGTATTTTTTGAAAAGATGAAAGCTGAGTTATTTTCTCAGAAAGGGTCAGGTGAGTGGCAACTCCTCTATGTAACCCGATTAGTAAAGTTAGTCAAAATGGATGATCAGACATTTATACAACTGTCACTGTTTTGTTGTTCAAATTAACTAGAATATTCATTCTAGTCTTATCAATATTTATCCATTAAGCAGATTGTATTTTACATGATTCTGAAGTGGATACACTATCTTCTTATAACCCTATAGGACACAGTAGAGCTGCCGTATAGGGTTTCTGAGGAGTGGCTGGTGTATTTGAACTGCCAACCTTTTGGTTAGCAACAATAGCTCTTAATCGCAGCACTACAAGGGCTCCTATAATACTGTTTTACTGAGGATAATTATCAGACATCATTGAGATCGTGTCTTATTTTCCTGCATATTGCAGAGTTGTTTATAAATATATTAAAAGTGATTTAAATAGGATTAAAACCCATTGCTGTCAAAATTAATAGGGTTAGATGATGCTAATTCACACTGTTTTTGGATGTCTATAGGGAATTAGAAAACCCTGATAGCATAGTGGTTAAGCACTACAGCTGCTAACCAAGAAGTCAGCAGTTCAAATCCTCCAGGCCCTCCTTGGAAGGTCTATGGGGTAGTTGTACTCTGTCCCATAGGGTCTCTATGAGTCGGAATCGACTGTACGGCAGTGGGTTTGGTTTTGGTTGGTATAGGAAATTAAATGTCTACAACCTAACCTGAAGTTGGATTTCTCTTTATAATAGTTGTTTATACTCTTATAGATAAAGGAATTTATAAAATTGATTTTCTGAACAATGTTGACCATATGCAGATTTAGCCAAGGCTATGTAATTTTTTTCTTTGTGTGTTTTTAATCTACGCTTGTTGAGTTTTCTGTTAAAAGTAAATGTGATAGATTTTATGTTATTACTGTTAGGTGAAAATTAGGCTAACATTTTTTCCTTGCTTAAACTTCAAATTTGGAGCCCTGGTGGCACAGCAGTACTAGCTACAGCTGCTAACCAAAAGGTCAGCTGTTCAAATCCACCAGCAGCTCCTTGGAAACCCTACGGGGCAGCTCTCCTCTGTTCTATAGAGTTGCTATGAGTCGGAAGCAACTCAACAGCAATGGGTTAAACTTCGTTATTAAAGTGGATTCTATTTTCACAAAAATAGCTAACATAGGCTGAAATTTAAATGCCTACCTTTATTTATATTTCCTTGTTTAAACCGTGATATAACTCTGGAAAATACATATTGTTACCTCAAATTTTTAAATGAGGAAACTGAAGAATTATAAATTGATCGAGTCATACCGGTAGAAAATACAAGGCTTTGGTGTTCCTATGCCAAATTCATTATACCCTAACTAATTCTTAAATTTATGTCATCACTCTCATCACCATCCCTCAAAGAAGCCCAATGATTAACATATGATCTGAATTTTCCTTTTTCCTTGTAAAAACCCATGGCTGTTGAGTCAATTGCGATTTATAATGACCCTATAGGACAGAGTTGAACTGCCCCATAGGGTTTCCAGGAAGCAGTTGGTGGTCTCAAAGTGCTGACCTTTTGGTTAGCAGCCTGAGTTCTTAACTGCCATGCCACCAGGGGTCCTTTTTCCTGGTAGCTGCTAATAAAAGTTTTATCTCTATACATGTACCTGTTCTAAATATTTCACATAACTGGGATCATATAATATTTGTCCTTTTGTGTCTGACTTATTTCACTCATCACAATGCTTAACCAGGTCATCCATATCGTATTATGTGTCCGAACTTTATTTCTCTTTATAGCTGAATACTATTCCATTGTGTGAATATACTGCATACTCTTTATACGTTTATCTGTTGATATACACGGGTTATTTCCACGTTTTGGTTATTGCGAATGATACTTTTCAACTTAGCTTTCAATTATTTTGGAGTAGAATTGGTTAAACATTGGGTTGGACTAATTAACCAAAATTTGGCTCTTCAAACTCACCCCGAGGTGCCTTGGAAGGAAGGCACAAGCAAGGTCAAAGCCTTGAAAACCCTATGGAGTGCACTTCTACTCTCCACACATTGGGTCACCATGAGTTGGAATAGACTCGATGGCAACTAACAACAACAATGTCTAATGACATTGAACATCTTTGCATGCGATTATTAGCCATTTGCACATCTTCTTTGGTGATATGTCTATTCAAGTTCTTTGTCTATTTTTTAATTGCATATGCACAGTTTTTAATAGCAGGCTCAGAATTACTCATTTTAGCCTGTGAGCAAGGAAGAGGCTTTGAAAGTTTTGAGCATGAGGGTGACATGAATGTTTTTGTTTTAAAAAGATTCAACCATTGGTATTAAGTGAGGATTAACTTTAGAAGTATCTGGGGAAGAGGATTTATGTAAGAATGCTTATAACAATATTCTAGGTCAGAGGACAGCACACTTTTCCTATAAAGGGCCAGACAGTAAGTATTTTAGGTTTTGCAGATCATACACTGTCTATCACAACTACTCAACTCTCTTGTTGTAGGGTAAAAGCAGCCACGGACAATACATAAATGACTGAGTGTGGCTGAGTTCCAATAAAATTTTATTGACAAAAACAGGTGGCAGGCCAGATTTTGCTTGGCAGTCATAATTTGCTAGGTGGAACTTAATAAAAGTCTAACCTGAATTGATAGTAGTGAGAATGAAAAAGAAGACATACCTGTAAGAAAATCAAAGAAGTGGAATATATAGCACACTAATTCACTGCATGTGAGCGGCAAAGAAGAAAAAGAAGTTAAAAATGATGCCAGCCATTGAGACCAAGTGACGAAGAGGCTGAAGGTTTCCATTAACAGAAATAGGTATGTTAGGAGAGAGGCTGTTTGGGGAGTGAAGATGATTAACTGTGTAATGGAGAAGCTGGTGAACAGAAGAACACTGTGTGGTGTTAGAAGCAATCCATTAAGCTGCGAACAACATTGAAAACTCCAAGCCTGTCCCACTTCACCAAAATTTGTTCTAGCTTTTTCAATTTCTACATTATAAATATTGAAGGGGTACATGCATTTCCTTAATACGTAGCTGGCCCAGTGTGGTTTTATTAGCATTCTACACAGAATGCATTGCTCTTTCACTCATCCATCTGGGATATAAAACAAACCGTGCTATTATTTTTAAAAAGCCTGTATTTTAGGAAATAGTAATCTATTTCTTGCTATAAGTAAGTCTACAATTTATGTTGCTTGACAAATATGACCTTATTCTTTTTTCTTTCTTCAAACTTCAAGAGGATTGAATTTCGATTTTTAAGCAGCCAAACTGAAATGAGATTAACTATAAACTTTTTGAAGTTTAACATTTTCTTCATTTCTTTTCCTGGATAGCAAAAACTTTACTATGCATTTAAATTAGAAACATACTTGTCGGGTGGGAAGGACGAAGGAATAAAGTGAGTCAGCAATAGAACAGGACAGCCTTCTTTACCAAGTCAGCTTCCTGAAAAAAAAAAAACAAAGATCTGGAAATGAATTATTCAATGCCACACTGAAACTACTTAGCAACATTGAAATAGGATTTAATGCACCTGAACTTGTGTGGGGCAATTATTTTAACTCCTATTTTTTGGATTCCTATAAAAATTCCTTGTTAAAACAAGGGCCAGACTTGCTTTAAAATTCCACTTCATTATAAGGGCTTGCTAACGTTGCTATTATTATTCCCTATTGCATGGAAAGCTTCACCATAGTTTAAAAATGTGCTCCTAGCTACAACCTTATATTATATACCTGGGACTCAGCTGCTCATGGTCTTTTATAAGTTTTCTCCCTCTCATTTTCTCCATTACCATCCCATTCCTTTTTTAGTAACCTTTCCCAAACATCTACTTGCACTTCAGAATTAACACAGAAGTCCTAGCCCACAGGTTTCATTAATCTGGAATGTTGTCTTCCTGTTTGGAGTCATACTGAATTGGTTCTTCAGTGCTACCTGCTATATTTTAAACACTATAATGAAAATGTGTTTTCTTGGGAATTTTTAAAGAATAAGTATGAAACAACTGTTTGTGGTGCATTGGAAAATCTACCCATGGACAGAGGCATAGAGATGTCTAAGTTTGGGTCCTCCCTTGTCCTCCCCCACGTTCCCCACCTCCCACCTAGTGGATGGCCTGACTGGCATCCCCTTCGATTTGCGCAGGAGGCAAATGCCCCCTCTAACCTTCCCCCCTGCTACACCTCTGCCTCTGGGTAAGTGCTTTGTAGTTGCTAGGTGCCATAGTGTCAGCCTGAACTCATGGAAGCTCCATGCACAAGGAAAGGAAATGTTGCCTGCCATCCCCATGATTGGCTGAGGCTCAGGCTGTTGGGATCCATAGGGTTTTCACTGACTAATTTTCAGAAGTAGGTATCCAGCCCTTCCTCCCTGTTCATCTTACTCTGGAAGTTCTGTTGAAGCCTGATCGGCATCATAGCAACAGACAAGGCTCCACCGAGAGATGGCAGCTGTATGTGAAGTGCATTGGCCAGGAATTGAACACTAGTAATATTTAAACAGTATTTTAATTATGCCTATTTCTCCTCTTGCTTTGTTCTCTTAGGTGAAATAAAATTAATTATTTATCAGTTATGGGATAATGATAGGTCATAACTATAAACAGATCTGAGAATATCTGAGATATATAAATTATATCAAGGAAATATTCAAAATTGAAGATGAAAATGAAAATAATACCTGTGTGTATTCCATCTTCCAGAGAGTGGGGAGGGCTGCTACCATGCAAAGGTTTCTCATACAAAGATCTGTTAATGTTCTCCACGTTGTACTAAACGTTGGTGACTATTTTTAGAATAATTTGAAATAGCCAAATTTAAACTTGAAGTGAAAAATGATACCTGATGATAACATTTCCTCAAGCAACTAGATACTTATGTAAACTACTCAAAAGACTTTCAATATAAACAAACCATACAAAATAACTTCATAGAAAATGTCATCAAATTTTGGTAGGAATATTCTTGGAGTGAGAGGTCCCAAAGACTGCCCAAGTTGTAAACGAGCACAGATAGTCTTGACTAAATCAGTTTCTGTATTCTCAGTTCCTCATATACCTCTCCCTAATAGTGAGGTCTTGTTTGCAGCTTCTCTTTCCCACATCTCCTTTTACAATTGCCCTGCCCTGTTTTACAGTAAGAGAAAAGGCCAGCTTCTGGGACATTTGGTAGAATTAGCAAAAGGTGATATATACCTAAATTTCTGGAGTGGTAAAGAAAGGAACACTGCAAACATTTGGTATCTAAAGTCTCTTCTAATAGAGGTTTCATGAGCCTACCTTAAGGCTTTCTGGTCTCCCTGTCTTACATGTGTTTGTGTTCAGTCATAGCTGGCCTGAGGAATGGCGTATACAGACCTCTGTTGTGATGATCCGATTATGTTCATTTAATAACCTCAGCTTGTCTATCCCTCAATTCTAGGCAAATAATGCATTGCTCCTGAGGGAGAAAACAGCAGAACATTATGCCAATAGTCATCAAACTCGTCTATCCATGTATCTATCTATTTAGCTATCATCTAATTGTCTATGTATCTTAAAATTAGAATTCAGATGTGAGATTGTTATCATCGGATGCATATTGACACATTTGAATTAGAAAGTGAAATTAGACTAATATGTACATATATATATATATGTATGTACTTGCTGTTTGGTTTGACAGCAGGCTTTGGAAATTAGGCTACAGGTCAAATATTTTCTCATTAACTGAATGATCCAAAACATCAGCCCCTAGGTTACAAAAAGCATGATACTACAGAAGCATTTTATCAAAAAATTAAATTAACAGTATTTTGATTTTGTCAAACCCTTTTGAGTACATCTGGTTAAAAATGGTGACACAAAGTAAAAGAGAAACAGTTATAGAAGAAACTTGTACTGTCTGGATAAAGCTTTGCACTAAGTAATACTGAATCACACAAGACAACTATTTCTTTATCAAACCTCTTTCAATCCATTTTAATGCATCAAGGAGAAGATGTCACTTTGTTGCTAGTATGCATCAACATGGTTCTAACATTTCCCATTCTGTCTTGGCAAGAAATAGAGTTTAACTAAAATTTAATATTATTGAAATGTTTTCACTATTGCAATGAAATATAGCTGTTAAGTCCTCGTGCTCTGAGCCAGATTACCTTGATTCACTTTGTAGCTCCACTATTTACTGGCTTGGTCACCTCTGGTAAGTTTCTTAACCTCTCTGTGCTGCAGATTTCTTCATTTGTAATAATGAAGAAATCAGTGAAGACCACTGTGGTTGTTAGGTGCCGCCAAGCCAGTTCCAACTCATAGTGACCCTATGTACAGCAGAACAAAACACTGCCCGGTCCTGCACCATCCTCACAATAGTTGCTATGTTTGAGCCCATTGTTGCAGCCACTGTGTCAAACCATCTCATTTGAGGGTCTTTCTCTTTCTCGCTGCTTCTCTACTTTACCAAGCATGTTGTCCTTCTTCAGGGACTGGTCTCTCCTGATAACAGGTCCAAAGTACTTGCGACAAAGCCTCACCATTGTTGCTTCTACGGAACATTCTGACCATACTTCTTCCATGACAGACTTTTCATTCTTCTGGCAGTCCATGGTATATTCAATATTCTTTGCCAACACCGTAATTCAAAGGCATCAAGTCTTCTTCTGTCATACTTATTTATTGTCCAACTTTCACATGCATATGAGACAACTGAAAATACCATGGCTTGAGTCAGGTGCACCTTAGTCCTCAAAGTAATATCTTTGCCTTTTAACACTTTAAAGAGGTCTCTTGCAGCAGATTTGCCCAATGCAATTGGACCAAAATGAGATAATATTTATTCAAAACATATTCCCTGGAACGTATTATGAGCTCAAATATGTTATTACTGTACTTTTTTCTCTTATCACTTTATGTTTCTTTCAAGTTATACTGGTTTTCCATTTATGGAACTGGAAAAGTAAGATGATTCAAAGAAATAATAGGTAATTGTTCACAAAATCCAGGTAGTGTAAAAATACCAAGTATGGTTTTTAAATGATTAATTTGTGGAACAGTAACTGTTGATATTTGATTGTTAGGGTTCTATTTAAGCATCTATAAGACAATTCTACTTCCAGCTTAGAAGAATTCTTTTGAGGCTATAATGTTCTCTTGAGAATAACTAAAAAAAAAACAGGGTAAAGTCCAAAAATTTCTGCTCAAAGGAATTTGAAAGTTGCAAGACAACCAAGACTAGAGAGGCCAAGACTCCAGAGAGAAGGGAACCATGGAGAAGTGAATCGTCATTCTGCAAGCTACTTTCATCTTAGGGTATTTACCAATGCTTGCCTCTGTGTGGGAAAGAAAAACGAAGGGCCGTAGGCAAGAAGCAGAGAAGCTACATGGGGGATTCTCTAGCTCTTAGGAGAAAGAGGTAGACCAGTTCTGCAAGCTCTGAGGGTACAGTGTGTCTACAGAGCTAGAATCCTTGGATACCATCCAAATAGTGCCATGCCATATTTCAGGCTCCTGGGTTTTCCCAACCAGGACTCAGACCCGAGTATTTAAAAACCTGCCTTGGTTGATTATTTAAAGGTCTCTGGAACTTTGAACTATCAAATCCTGATTCTTCTGCTCCTGCCTTAGGATGGGTTCTCTAGAGATGCAAAACTAATGTATGTATATATGTATATATATATACGCTTGTTGCCTTCAAGTCTATTCTGAGTCATAGAGACCCTGTAGGACAGAGTAGAACTGCCCTATAGGGTTTCCAAGGAGCAGCTGAGAGGATTTGAACTGCTGACCTTTTGATTAGCAGCTAAATGCTTAACTTACTGTGCCACCATACACACATACATACACACAGAGAGAGACAGAGAGGAGAAATTTATCTCAAGGAAATTACTCCCACTGTGGAAGAGGCTGGAAAGTCCCAAGGCCATGGGTCAGGCATCAGGCTGGAGGTTTCTCCTGACTCATGTAGTAGCTAGAGGGCCTGACAAACCCGATTGGCAGGACAGATGGCAGGCTGCTGGCTCACAGGCTGTGGAGGCTGAAGAATCCCAATATTGACAGGTAAGCTGCTGGCTCATGTCCCAAGAACCAGAGTGTCAGAGAATGATGAGCCTGATGCAATACCCAGAGTGAGAGCCTTGCTAGAACATCCATTTATATACTGGAGGCAGGCCACACCCTCAAGGAAACTCCCTCTCAACTGATTGGTTCCTCATAGCGGATTTCATAATGGGGTTGAGTACATCATTACATAACTGCTAAATTGCACCATATCTGCCAAACCACTGAGAATCACGGCCCAGTCAAGTTGACATACAACCTTAACCATCACAGCTCCTTAGCTATACTCCCTTTTCTACTACAGAATTAGAGGCCTCTTTGTAAGCTGCTGATTCCCACGTTTCAACTTTAACCGTTAACTACCTTCATTTTATCATTTTCTTTCTTTAGCATATCAGTACAGTTTAGAATAACAAGTCAAGTCCACTGTCTTTATAGCATTGTTCTCTCCCTACCAATCTTTCAAATGACTTAATCATCACAGGAGCAAGTGCATTCCCTCCACTAGGGCCTTTCCCCAAGTTACTGCCAATTTAGCAGTTTGTCTACTACTTTTTGGCAGGGACTACCCAGGCCCCACATTTTACTTATAATTGGATTTTCCTTGCTAGCCAGACAATAAATGAGTCAATCTCAAAACCATGATTTTTTTTTTTTTTTCCTCTTTTCTTGAGCCACTCTCAATTCCAACTCTTTCTGTTCAGGTCATCTGAGAAGGCAGTGACAAGATGTATTGACATACAAGAGGTTTTTGTGGGAAATGCTCAAGAAGGTTAAAGGGGGAAAACTCAAGAGTGGTGGGGAGAGGCTTGGGTCAGGCGCACCTTAGTCTTCAAGGTGACATCTTTGCTCTTCAACACTTTAAAGAGATCCTTCGCAGCAGATTTACCCAATACAATGCATCTTTTGATTTCTTGACTGCTGCTTCCGTGGATGTTGATTGTGGATCCAAGTGATGTGGGTCTGATGCCATTGAAAGGAAAGAGAGAAATAAAGAAAATGATATAGGAAGTATTTATGTTGTAGTATGACTCAGAGAAAGTTGATAGAGAGGTCCTGTGTAATGGTCGCTCATTAAAGGAGCCCACATTGGAGTGAAAGGATTCAGTATTAGTACCCTGCCAATGCTCGTTCATTGTCTAATGGAAGCCTGGAGGAAGTGTAGCCTCAGCTGGAGTCCCACAAAGAATCTGAAAGCTTGCCATCTGTAGGCTGCCAGTCTACGGCGCTTCCTGCAACAGTAAGTTCTCTTGGGGGAGATCTGAGTGGTGCATCCTTATGGACACCACAACAGAATAATATATATATATATATACACATATGTATAATATTCAGTGATTTAATACTTTTCATGTCTTTGGGGTCAGCTATTTTAATATGAGGAACAAGTGAAAAAATAAAAATAAAAGAAAATTTGGCTTAAAATTTTGACAGGAGAGAAGCAAAAGGATAAAATTATAGATCTTTTAGAGCAGGGTAAAATAATAGACATAGCTTATATTTATTTTTTCAAAGAAAACAATAAAAATGTAAAAATTAAGATTATATTGCTTTCATTTATTTATAGCCTTCATGTTTCAAAAATTTGATATTAGATGAAGCTAGTTATTCCACAGAGTTGGAAACAGACGCTTGAAAGCATTCAAGATTTGTGGTCCTATGGTCTTTCCATACCTTTGTATGCATATCTTTTTTTATTCTCTATGTGTCAAGAGTTATTTCAGGGAAAAAAAACAAAAACAAAAAACATGGACAGCTCCTAATAGTAGGAAAATGCAGTTGGTTGTGAAAATTAATGAGTCTTGCAGAACGTATTGAACTGTAACAACAAAGGATTGTAAAAGTGAAGAAGTGATTGAAACTACATGAGCCTTTTTGGAAGTAAATACTGGACATGTATAAAACTATCAAGTCAAAAGGAATTTTCCCACAATAAATTAGAATCTGGGAAAGTCTTTTGAATGTGTATGGTAGGATCCAGGGAAAAAGACTCAAAGTGTAACAAGGGTTACTCTTTCAGTAATGACAGTAATGATAGCATGCCTTGCATTGGACTATCCCTCCTGTGGATAATAACAGTAAACATTGGATAAAATATACATATGTTTTTTGAAAATGCTGGAGAGCAACGAAAGGCAAGCAGAGCCCAGAGTAAGATTTGCATTTATGTGGCTTGTGGTCTAAGAGTACTCCCCAATTCAAGTGGCAGTGGGCTACTGGAGTTTGAGATGGACTGTAGACTTAAACATAAATATGTAAAATTATAAAGCTTCTAGAAGTAAACATAAGAGACTAAAAGATTTTCATATTCACCTGGGTGTAGACAAAGACTGAAACGTACCTGTGATAGTGTATTGGAATTGGATATATCAGTATGAATTCATGCTTTTCTAAATATGTAAGTTCATGTATATAGGTATATAGATAGATACAGAAATATCACACAGTAGTGATGTAGCACTTCTAGCTCCCTTTCTTTATTAAAAGAGATCTGTACTCACCAAATTCATTTGGTGGGAAAAAGAATAGTATCTTCAACAAAGGGTGCTAGGATAACTGGATTTTTACAAAAGAATGAAGTTGGACTCATACCTCACACCATATACAAAATTTCATTCAAAATGGGTTAATGATCTAAATATAAGAGCTGTTATTGTTGTTAGGTGCCGTTGAGTCAGTTCCGACTCATAGCAACCCTATGCACAACAGAACGAAACACCCTATGCACCATCCTTAACAGTAATTGTTATGCTTGAGCTCATTGTTGCAGCCACTGTGTCAATCCACCTTGTTGAGGGTCTTCCTCTTTTCTGCTGACCCTGTACTTTGCCAGGCACAATGACCTTCTCCAGAGACTGATTCCTCCTGACAACATGCCTAAATTATGTAAGACCCAGTCTTGCCATCCTTGCTTCTAAGGAGCATTCTGGTTGTACTTCTTCCAAGATAGATTTATTTGTTCTTTTGGCAATTCATGGTATATTCAATATCCTTTGCCAACACCACAATTCAAAGGCATCAATTCTTCTTCGGTCTTCCTTATTCATTGTCTAGCTTTCACATGCATATGATGTGATTGAAAATACCATGGCTTGGGTCAGGCACACCTTTAGTCTTCAGGGTGACATCTTTGCTCTTCAACACTATAAAGAGGTCCTTTGCAGCAGATTCACCCAAAGCAATGCGTCTTTTGATTTCTTGACTGCTGCTTTCATGGCTGTTGATTGTGAATCCAAGTCAAATGAAATCCTTGACAACTTCAATCTTTTCTCCGTTTATTGTGACGTTGCTCATTGGTCCAGTTGTGAGGATTTTTGTTTACTTTATGTTGAGATGCAATCCATACTGAAGGCTGTGGTCTTTGATCTTCATTAGTACGTGCTTCAAGTCCTTTTCACTTTCAGGAGGAAGCATCAAAACAAGATGGAAGGACTACACAGAGTCATTATACCAAAAAGAATTAATCGATGTTCAAACATTTCAACAGGTAGCATATGATGAGGAACTGATGATGCTGAAGGAAGAAGTCCAAGCTGCTCTGAAGGCACTGGCAAAAACAAGACTTCAGGAATTGATGGAATATCAACTGAGATGTTTCAACAAACAGATGCAGTGCTGGAGGCCTCACTTGTCTGTGCCAAGAAGTATGGAAGACAGCTTCCTTGCCAACTGACTGGAAGAGATCCATATTTATGCCTATTCCCAAGAAAGGTGATCCAATTGAATGTGGAAATTATACAACAATATCATTAATATCACACGCAAGCAAAATTTTGCTGAAGATCATTCAAAAATGGCTGCGGCAATATATTGACAGGGAACTGCCAGAAATTCAGGCTGGTTTCAGAAGAGGACATGGAACCAGGGATATTATTGCTGGTGTCAGATGGATCCTGGCTGAAAGCAGAGACTACCAGAGGGATGTTTACCTGTGTTTTATTGACTATGCAAAGGTATTCGACTGTGTGGATCATAACAAATTATGGATAACATTGCAAAAAATGGGAATTCCAGAACACTTAATTTGTGCTCATGTGGAACCTTTACATAGATCAAGAGGCAGTTGTTCAAACAGAACAAGGGGATACTGATTGGTTTAAAGTCAGGAAAGGTGTGTGCCAGGGTTGTATTCTTTCAGCATACCTGTTTAATCTGTATGCTGAGCAAATAATACGAGAAGCTGGACTATATGAAGAAGAACAGGCATCAGGATTGAAGAGAGACTCATTCACAACCCGCCTTACACAAATGACACAACCTTGCTTGCTGAAAGTGAAAAGGGCTTGAAATATAAGAGCTAAAACCATAAAAATCTCAGAAGAAAACAGAAGGGTGAAGTTCCATGACCTTCTTTCAGGCATGACACCAAAAGATAGTGAAGCAAGAGAAAAAAATCAATAAACTGGAATTTATCTACATGAAAACTTCAGTGAATCAAGAGACATTATCAATAAAATGAAATGATAGAAAATACTTGAAAATTGTCTATCAGGTAAGGGTTTAATATCCAGATTAAAACTCAAAAATAAAAGGCTAACTACCCAATTAAAAAATGAGTATAGAATTTGAACAGGCATATCCCGGAAACCCTGGTGACGTAGTGGTTAAGTGCTGTGGCTGTTAACCAAAGGTTCAGTAGTTCGAATCTGCCAGGCGCTCCTTGGAAACTCTATGGGGCAGTTCTTCTTTGTCCTACAGGGTCGCTATGAATCAGAATCGACTCGATGGCACTGGGTTTGGTTTTTTGGTTTGGTATCTCCAAAGAAAATATGCAAATGGTCAACAGGCACATAAAAAGATGTTCCATCTCATTAGCCATTTAGGGAATTGCTAATCAAAACCACTTTGAGATACCACTTCATACCTATTCAGATGGCTATTATTAAAACAAACAAAAATCCAGAAAATAACAAATATTGGCAAGAATCTAGAGAAATTGGAACCTTCATGCACTACTGGTGGGGATGCAAAATGGTGCAGCCACTGTGGAAAACAATTTTGTGGTTCCTCAAAAAGTTAAACACAGAATTCCCATATGACTCAGCAGTTCCAGTCCTAGTTATATACCAAAAATAATTGAAAGCAGTGACTCAGATAGGCATAGGTACAGCAATGCTCATTGCAGCAGTATCTATAGGAGCCCAAAGGTGGAAACGACCTCAGTGCCTATCAACAGAAGAATGGATAAATGAAATGCAGTATATGCATACAATGGAATATTATTCACTTATGAAGAGAAATTAAGACCCAATACATGCCTCCACGTGGATAAACCTTGAAAACATTATGCTCAGTGAATTGCCAGACACAAAAGGAGAAATATTATGATTCCACTTTTATGAAATATCTATAATAGGTAAATCTATCAAGACAAAAGAAGATTAGTGGTTACCACGGGCTAGAGGGAAGGGGAATGGAAAGTAGGAAAAAAAATTAAAAATGATAGAGAGAAAGAGAGACGTCAAAGATGATTTCTAGTTTTAAAAGGAAAAAAAAAAGGAATCGGCACACCTGTAGAAACAGCTGATTCTAGGGTTGGGGCAGGGAAAGTATAAGATGATCTGGAAAACCTAGTCTTTTTTTAGGGAAATAGTCATAGAATTATGGGGATCAATACAAAGAACCAGAAGCCAACTTCAAGGGGCTGGCATTGTCAAAAATGTGACAATTTGAGCAACAAAATAAAGAATGATATTAATGAATTTAAAGCCATTGAAAAAAATATAAGTCCAAGAGTCCGTATTGATATAATTGAGTAAGGAAATCAATCAATCAATCTATAACCAGTTAGTAAAGAAGGAAAAACTTTTCTTTACAGTAGAATCGATAGGTGTTGTTGATAGCTGCTGTCAAGTCGGTTCCAACTCAAAGTGACCAACAGAACGAAACACTGCCTGGTCCTGCACCAACCTCACAATCCTTATGTTTGAGCACACTGTTGCAGCCACTGTGTCAATCCATCTCACTGAGGGACTTCCTCCTTTTCATTCACCAACAACTTTACCGAGTATTATGTCCTTCTCCAGGAACTGGTCCCTCTTGATAATATGTCCAAAGTGTGCACGATGAAGTCTTGCCATCTTTGCTTTTGAGGAACATTCTGGCTGTACCTCTTGCAAGAGAGATTTGTTTGTTCTTCTGGCAGTCCATGATATATTCAATATTCTTCAGCATCACTATAATTCAAAGGCACTAGCTCTTCTTTGGTCTTTATTATTCATTTTCCAGCTTTAGCAAACTTACGTGGTGATTGAAAACAACATGGCTTCGGTCAGATGCATTTTAGTCCTTAAAGTGACATCTTTGCATTATAAAACTTTAAAGAGGTCTTTTGCAGCAGATTTGCCCAATGCAACGTGTAGTTTGATTTCTTCACTGCTGCTTTCATGGACATCGATTGTGGATCCAAGTAAAATGAAATCCTTGACAACTTCAATCTTTTCTCTGTTTATCATGATGTTGCTTATTGGTCCAATTGTGAAGTTCTTTTTTTTATGTTGAGGTGTAATCCATACTGAAGGTTGTGGTCTTTGATCATCATTGGTAAGTGCTTCAAGTTCTCTTCACATGCAGCAAGCAATGTTGTGTCATTTGCGTATCGCAAGTTGTTAGTGAGTCTTCCTCCAATCCTGATGCCCTGTCTTCATACAGTCCAGCTTCTCAGATTATTTGTCCAGCATACTTTCTGAATAAGTATGGTGAAAGGATATAATCCTGATATGAAACTTTCTTGATTTTAAATCACTCGGTACCCCGTTGTTCTGTTTGAACCACTGCCTCTTGATCTAAGTACAGGTTCCTCATGAGTGCAATTAATATTCTGGAATTCTCATTATTCAGAATGCAATCCAAAATTTGTTATGATTTACACAGTTGAATGCCTTTGCATAGTCAATGAAACACAGGTAAACATCTTTCTGGTATTCTCTGCTTTCAACCAAGATCCGTCAGACATCAGCAACGATATCCCTCCCTCATTCCATGTCCTCTTCTGAATCCGGTTTGCACTTCTAGCATTTCTGTGTTTATGTTCCGCTGCAAATGCTTTTGAATGATCTTCAGAAAATTTTACTTGTATGTAATATTAATGATATTGTTTGATAATTTCCACATTCTATTGGATCACCTTTCTTTGGAATGGGCACAATATGGATCTCTTCCAGTCAGTTGGTCAGGTAGCTGTCTTCCAGATTTCTTGGCATAGATGAGTGAGCACTTCCAGCCCTGAATCCATTTGTTGTAACATACCAATTGGTATTCTATCAATTCCTGGAGCCTTGTTTTTCACCAGTGCCTTCAGTGACCCACTCCTGCTGCTGGTCTGGTTGGGTATGGCAGCAGCCACCACCTGTCTGTCAGTGGAGGTTTGCATGTTGAAGAAGAGTTAGGAACATACCCTGGAGACAATGTCTCCAAGTGTCCATCTACATAGGGGTTTTGATGATTCTGACCAGTAGATTTGGTCAGTGGCCCCCTTCATATCTTTCTACCTTCCACAGTTGATCTACCGAGGGTGTCTGTAGGTTTATGAGAAAATAGGAAACACCGCGTAACACATGTGTAATGACCTTGGGGGCAGGAGAATGGTGAGTGGCTCCTGAAACCAGATAACAAGGAGGGACAATAGGTCTGATAAGGAAAGAATAACTCTGATAAGAAAGATTCCAGCACAATAAGTCAGCCCCAGAAATAGTGTCTGAACACTTAGCTTATTGTTAAATTAATCCGAAATAGCTATCTCGGGATCTGTGCATTGCCTGTAGAGGCATGCTAATTGAAAGGCATACGAAAATTTGGAACACAGGAAACTCAGTTGTCCCCCTTTTATGCCAACGCTTCTGAAAGTACCATAAAAGGCTGATGATACTTTGCCACCTGGAAAAGCGTTCTTGCCTAGTTTAACCAAAGCATTTATCTTCAAGATAGCCTGGGCTACAAATGCCCAACATAAGTAGCACCCCCACTTGTTTTTTAAAGGTGCAGCATTATATCTGAATTGGCAGCAATACACACAGCAGTGGTACTTCTGATAATGAAGGCCAGATAGAATTGTCTTTATGATAAAAACTCTTCAAGAGAGTGTTTGTGGAAGCCCAGGCAGTAAAAGTCATCTTAGCTGGTCAAAGTGAAGAAGAGAAAACCTGCAGCACTCAGCACTATAAATCTTTGAGGCTTAAACAGCTTTACCATGAGATCGTCTCCCTTCCCCTACTGCAGATAATGACACTTGACCCCTCAACTCAGAAGAGTGACTGGGTGGAATTTCCACTTCAACAGCAATTGTATTGCTGGCAAGAGTTAGCAGCAAATTGCCATTTGAAGGCAGCATCTTGATGGGATAGTCAGGCCTGAACTGTGTAGTTCCAATGGAGCAGTGGCAAACTTGGACAATGAACTCTCGGACCTGAAGGCAATGAAATTGCTTTCTGGAACACCTGGAAATGCCTACGAAAGAATTTGTTGTAAGATATCGGGCTTCCTGGAGCTGTGCGTTTAGAGCACGAACATTTGGAAATAGGGGTTGACATGACCTGCACATTCACAAGCTGGGGAGGCTTAAGAGAGCAAAGCTCAATCACAGCACATTATTTCCTGGGGCTCTTAAAATCGCTTATTCATCTTATGACAGGAGCCCAAATCTGTAAGGAGAATTCCTAAATATCTTATAGATATTAACATTGACATATAACCTCTTGAGTGTTGGTTGACCAACATAGAAGAAGAGGGTTTTCAAAGCAATGTTATTAGGTTTCATGCTGCCTAAGTTGTAAGAATGTTGCAGAAGTAACTTCTGTCTGGGTTTTGTACTTAATAGAGAGATGAAGAGGTTAGCTAATGATATCATGGAGATGAAATTTGAAAATCTCAGGTGGGAATGCCGGAAACAGGATGACACAAGGAAAGCACGGAGACAGGAAGTGAAGAAAACTTGTACGTAGAACAAGCACTCTGGAATGGTGGTAATGGTCAGGAATGTGTGGAAGGGTCAGTATGCAAAATAGTGTTAAATCCAGAGCTCGTGTATCTATTACTGAGATGAATTACAAGGACAATATCTCCAAGTCAAAGTGCTGATTTTAAAAGAGTCAATTTTCCAAATGGGACTAAAATTAACAAAAGAAAGAAAGAAAAATCAGATCTGGAAGTAAATGAGAACGTAGAGAGAAAAATTTAAAAAGTGAGATAAAGTAAACAAACTTGATCATACAGAATGTTACAAGTCTGTATTGATGTTTGAGTAAGTTGAGGATATGAATCGAAGGGATAAGACAAAATTACAAAGATGAGGTAGAATTCCACCTTTCTTGGTAACTATCCAGCAGCTAAGGGAAGAAGTATTTCTGTATATTTGTTTCAAAGGGGTTTCCATTTCTTGGGAGAAATCCAATTTTCTGCTTCATGAAGAGATATCTGATTTTTGAGAGTATGGCAACATTAATTGCATAAACGCTCAAGTATGTTGGCTACATTAACCATGATTCTTTTAATTCCAAACACTAAATCCAGGCACTGAGACAAAACTATAAATTAAAAATAGATAAATAAAAATGATTAAGTTGGAGATAAAAATTTTCTATATTTTCTAAACATTCTGTGAATCATTTTGTTCCTTGTCAACACAATTTTCTATTATTCGTTAGCATAGATTTAAAGTTCCCATATATAGTATTTTATAAATATTATTCATATTGCTATTAACATCTATATATAAAACAAAATTTTAATATGAGAAAAAATAGAAATGATGAACACATGAATAATAAATAGATGGAAAAATAAGAATGAGATAAAAAATCAAAATGTTATTGCAATTAATATAGTGCTTTTTATGCACAAAAAATGCTCATGTGAGCGGACTAGTATTTTGAAGCATTTTTTCACACTCTGTTCTGCTATTTAAGGCAGAATTTTAAAGATCACATTTCAATGAAGGTCATATTTCAGTTTATTTGAAAGTGTTTTCTTTTTTATAATGTGGAAATCAGATTGTTGCAGAGAAGGACGGAAGGAGATTAGCACATTCATTCAAAGACATGGTACATTTACAGCCAAAATTGTTCACTGTTACTTTACTGTTTTGTTGAGAATGCCATTTTATTGTCTTAGTAAGAACACGCAGTATACTTAAATGCGAAACCCAAATATTTTTTGTTGTTTTTCTGTCAAAAGCAAAAATGGTTTCCTGAGTTATCTAATCATTTGTTTCTCTTTAACTTTTTCTGAATAGGATCAAACTTTGAATGAATAAAAACCAATACTTTCCCTATACGATTAAAAAAAAAAAAATTCCATTGAGTGTCTCAAAATGGCTGAAGTTTTTACCAAGAGTAGTAAAAGTTTTAAAAATAAACTATGCCTGCCAGACAGTTTCACATTTGAGAACTAGGCTTTGCTTCACATACCCTGGCATGCGAAATAAAGTTTCCACGTTCCCAGAAACTTAATGGTAATTCCACATTGCTGTTTCCCTCCAGGGGTTCACAGTGCTTGGTATCAAATTGCAACCTCTGAGTTCATGTTCATTTAAAAATCCTTCCCCACCTTGGGCTTTATTTTTATTTCTCATTCCATATCATTTTTCATGAACTCTGTAGTTTTCAGGAAAATGAATTCTTTCTATTGCTTTGTTAATTGTGAAAATCTCTGATCTGAATTTCTGTAAGTGAAAGTGGTGGCCAAGGATTTGTAGACATCTCAGAACTCAGGAACTAATGTAGAATATTGGATCTAAATCAACAGCCTTTCCACCTCATAACATCATGTTCTGATTTTAGTCTTCTGTTTTCATAAGAGCATTTCTAAGTATGAAAATATGTAAAAGAGAGGTGAATGAAGCTGGCACAGTAATTCCTGACTGATTCAGGGCTGAATAACTTTTGTTAAATGCAAGGGTTGTTGTTATTGCTGCTAGTTGCCATGAAGCTGGCTCTGATTCATGGCGACCTTAGGTGTAACAAAAGGAAACATGGCCGGGTCCTTTGCCATCTTCATAATCGGTGGTATGTTTGAGTCCATTGTTACAGCTATTGCATCAGTCCATCTCATTAAGTGTCCCTCATGTTTTCTGACCCTCTATTTTACCTCATCTTCCAGCGCTGTGTCAGAGCTAAAGACATAAATTTAATATTTAAAAATTTTATTTAGATTTGAGTAACATAGGTGCAGACAAATATTTTAATCTAAACCATCTGTGTATAGAGATAAAGCATGGGAAAACTGCATTACAAAATTTCTGATTTCCTGAATGTTCCTATCATAGTTGGTCATTAATAGCCAATAATTAAAAAAAAAAAAAATAATAATTATATATAATGTAATTCTTTATTTTTATGATTGTTGGTTTTGTTTTTCGATTATAATGATGATGGTGATGAAATGATGAAAAATGAAGAGAAATGATGAATAGCCTTGTTTTCTATTTTAGCAATTCAAATTAGTTTAGTAATACTGACCTGAGAGTTTCTAAACAAAACTTCATATATAATCCTAGATACAGTTTCACAGAGGGTAAATGGACCTTTCCCTTTACTTCCAGAAATGTGCTATATGTCAAACAATTAAAGGAAACTGCATTTCTCTGTTGGCCTACACATATCCAAGTAAATTGTAAATGGACAATTAATGAAGCAGAATTTTGTCAACCAGATTCCACTGCGAAAATAGTTTCTTACAAACTGTAAGAAAAAAATTGCAGCAAATATATGATGCATTCATGAAAATTAAGCAATCATAATTTTTCCGAAGTTTAATTTTTTGTCAATATCATCGCATTTTGTATAGTATGCCTTCAAGTATCAAAATCAGTATTAATAAACACAGTGTTGAAATTTTTCAGTTCAGTTAAATAGCATTTGCCTGAAGTATTGAATATGACCCAATATACAGTGCGCTTTAAGCTATTAATTTCTTAGGTGTACTATTAATGAACTTTATGGGTAATGACATTTATGAGCAAAGTTTTTCATTGTTTTTGTTGTCATTTTTTACATTAGTTATATGTTTCCACAGACTTCCATCTGGACTAGAAAAGTGGGTTTAAATGTGGTAAATTCATTATTATGAGCAATATGTGGACACAGATACTTTAATTCCTCATTTTAACAGAAAACATCTACCAAATGATAGCTAGTTAAAAATGCAGCCATAGAAGTCAGTCCAAAGATTTAAAAAGGAGAGTCTGAATTTAACGGCATTCTTACCCTTTCAGCAGTATAGGATGCAAAGTAACTCATGTCCACTGTACTTAAATCATCTGGGACCCTGCAGGGTGAACCCACAGTGTTCCCTTGCCCACCTACCATTTGGATTTTCCACTGCTGTGTAGCATTTTCAGATAAACTAAAAAGCTGTGTTATTTTCTATCTGTAGTAATATCTCTTTGCCTAATTTAAGAAAGATAAAGGAGTATGTAAGTTAGTGAATCATAAGGCCTCTTCTAAGTAAAAGAACAAAATGGAAGTCAAATGCTTGTTTCGTCTTTAGGAAAAGGTTAGAAAAAGAGGATTTTTTTTTTTTTTTTCCCCACACAAAGCCATAAAGGGCTATTTCACACTTCAGAGCTTTCTAATACCCCACTGTCAGTGCTATGACGAAAAGTATAAGCTCTTAGGGCTCAGGCGTATACCATCAGAGCCAGTAGAATCATAAAACATATTAAATTCACCAAATTAACTGATTGGTGAAGCAAAAGCTACTGGTACCTGGATCACCCCAGTCAGCTCACTGTATGGACTTCCTTGTAATTTAGAAAAGAGGGAAAAATTTCTGAATTGCTGAATTTTATGAGATTAGATTAATATCTGATACTTGCATAGAAGCAGGTAATACCATACTCCACACCTGGCTGAAGGGAGTACACTTTATAATAAGCCTTCCCTTCATATTGAAAAAATACTTTTAAATTCATCAGCTCCTTCCATCACGCCTCACACCTCCTATGACATTACATACAAATTTTATTTAAAGGGTTGAGAAAATCAAACCTGAAGACACAATCTTCACTGAAGATAATTATATGATTTTACTGTGTGAATCTTTTCCTCTAAGGTTTTTTCTCCTTCTTGTGCTCTCAATCCTGAATAAAAAAGGGGCAAGAAATAATATATAGAGAAGTTTGATAGTATATCCTTACTACTAGATTTAAGTATTGAAGAATATAGAATGTTCAATTCTTAGTGAAGACCCTGCATTTCATTTTTGTGAAGAGGTCAACAATGATTACTCGTGTACAGAAAAGTCTATATATGGAGAAAGAGAACTGGAAAGCAATTGTCATTATTCTTCGGAATACAGTTGGACATAAAGAATATCCTCTTTGTTACAGAACAGAATGATGGGTAGTATATGCCTGGGAAAACCATAACTTCTCTTGAGCTCCAACCTAACACTTATTGGACCACTTTGTCAAATATGATTCAGTATGTTTCCTACGCCTACATATGGTTGCAATCCACAAGCAGTGAAGAAAAAGAGGCTTTCTCTCTGAAGTTTAGTGGAAACATTACTCTATGGCTCTGTGATGGCCATATGTGGCTTAGGACAATTAAATGTGGAATTTAACTTTTTTTTTTTTTTTTTAAATTCTGAAAGTGAAACATGGTAATTAGATAAAATATAGAAAAACACAATAAAGAATATTGAAATAATTCATAAAGCAGCTACCAGAGGTGCTGACGTCTGGAGAGAAAAAATGTTCCTGACTCTTCGCAGCAACTTGCTGCTCAGTCACTGAGGCGAAGTGAGCATCTGGGTTCGTCAGGTTCTATACATTAGCGGAGTCATTTTCCCTTGGACTTAAAAGCATAGCATTGGCCCCAGTAATCAGGACTTCTTCTCTCAGGTGGTTTTGATTATTTAAAGTCTATCTCCCCAGTTCGTATTTCATATTTAATAAGTATTTGTTGAGTGAATGAACAAATGAATTAATTACATCTCATATATTTTTGGAGATCTACTTACAATAGCATGCAAAACATTATTTAATACATAACAACTGTTTTGTTTATAATTTTCAATGTGTCTAACATTTTTCTAATGGTTTTGCTATATTCAAGACACGATTTCTTTTATGTGATTAGCAAATTGTATTCTGAATGTATCTTATACTTTTTCTCAAATGCTTTTGTGTCTTTATGCATAAATTCTATGATATTTTCTGTGTATTTTTATTTGCACTTCCAGTACATTTTATATAAATGTTTAATAAATATTATATAAATGTCCATTTTATAAAAAAGCGTTCATATTTTACTTTTATATAAATACTTGTTTAACAATTCAAGAATTATTTGAACAAAAGTGACAGAAAGTAACAGAATTTGCCTTTTCAACTTGAATTTAAGAGGATTGTAACCATTTAAAAACAGAATTATGTGATAATCCATATACTAAGACTGAGACTTCCTCTCTCTGCTTGTCTTGGCCATCAGAATACTCCCAGACACATCTAGTTCTTACAGACAAGAGACAAAAGGATCATCCTTGATCAGTCTACAGATTCATAAGTTGTACCAACGCACAGCTTTTTACTGCTCCAATCATAAACACTCATGAATAATTAGGGATGAGTTTAATTTGAGAAAAACTCTAACAGTAAAGACCGAGACCAAAATAAACAATAGGGAAAAGTAAAAAGAAATGTGGAGAACACAGAGACAAGTGAGGAAAAAAACAAATTCAAATAATACATTATTAATATACTCAGATAGATAAGAGAAGATATTGTAGGCCATGGGGGGAAAAAAGTGTTCAGAGAACTAAAAAGACGTTTTAGGGAAAAATATAACACGTGTTTGTGTATGTGTGTGCATGCAGAAATTTAAAAACACACCTATTCATTTAAAGGGTTAGAAAATAAAGTTTAGGAAGTGTCCTAGAAAGTTGGATCGATAGAAAGATTGGTGGGAAATAATTGGTAGAAGTTAAGAAAATTAGAAGACCAGCATTTCAAAATCTGAATACAGCATTTTCAAATATTAAGAAGAGAGAAAAAGAGAAGTGTAAAATATCAAAGAAATCATTAAAAAAAATTGTCTAGACTAGAAGAACATGTTCCCAGGTGCAAAGGAACCACATGGTATCCTGTATCATCTGCACCAATGCACGTTGTTGTTGTGTGCCATCTGGTTGGTTTCCACTCATAGTGGCCCTGTGTACAACAGAACAAACACTGCCCAGCCTTGCACCATCCTCACAATCTTTGTTATACTTTATTGTTGCAATCCATCTCGTTGAGGGTCTTCCTCTTTTTCACTGACTCCCTACTTTACAAAGCATGATGGCCTTCTCCAATACGTATCACACTGAAATGCCGGACAACTCAAGTTGGGCAATGAGATGGTCCTGAAAGTTTCCAGAGAGAACAAATAGGTTATTTAAAAAGGATCAGAAATCAAAACAGCATCCGTTCTCAATAATAACAGAGGAGAAAAAAAAAAAAAGGTAATAGCTTAAAAGTTCTGAGGGAAATTGTTTCTAAAATATAATTAAATAAGTAATCAACCGTTAATAAAATATGAAGGTAGAATAATGACTTTTTTTTCAGACATGCACAGCCCCAAAAATCATTTCCATTACCTCCTTCTCAGGAAGTTACTGGTTGATTTCCTCCACCAAAATAAGGAAGTAAACCAAGAAACAAAAAAAGAAAGCTGTAAAAAGTAGTGAAGTAAGTCTGAGGGTTGAGGGAGAAAGGTCTTTCCAGTGGGACATCAGAGTCATAAGCCTTGGAAGCAGTCAGTCCAAATTCGTTTTAGCAACGAAGAGGAAATATTTCTCCAAGAGATTAAATCAATAGAATATCTGATGTGTTTGAGTGAATTATAGGTGGATTCACACAGTAGACTCGATGGCAGTAGGATCACATGGTAGAAGTTCCCAGATACCTAAGCAATGATAAACAATTGTTTTGAAAACCAAAATTTCTCTTAGAAGGAAACATCTTTCTGGTATATACAAAGGCTAAGCTGTGGCAAGCCTTTAAATAGTAATAATATAAACCATGTATGTTAAGTAAACTAATGTAATTATGTTATAAACATATTTTGACAATGAGGTGAGAAGAGTGTGAACAATGTGTGGGTATGTGTGTGTGTAGAAAGCCAAAAGATATTTCCTAAAATAAAAAAGGCATGGGATTGCAAAGTAAACATAGAATTTATAGATAAAAAGTTAAATGTCAAAAGAAATTGCTGAAAGAATGGGATGTGGGCAGGGGGCTGCTATAGCTCTGAAAAAACTTTATAGACTTATTTGAGTGCTGAAAGTATGTTAAAAATAAAAGTTACATTAAGAAAAAATAAGAGCTATGCTTTGTTATTTGGTATTACTAAATGATATTGACATATCTCGAAGGTGTTCCACATACAGAAAATATTTTCTTTTTTTTAAGTGAAATTTCTAGAGAATCATCTGGCCACTGTTTTTAAAAGAACCCATATGCAACTATATTTTTAAGTTGGGTATGTTCTTCTTGTGTTTGTGACAAAATTCAAGATATAGTAGCAGTTTTGATAAGTATGATAATAAAGCCAGCATCTTGATTTAGTTATAGAAGTTTACACATAAAAAGAAACGCTTAAAATTTTGTAGCCAACCCCCTCACTGGTTTGATCTGGTTTCAAATTCTGCTCAATGTTCTTACATGCTAAGAGATGTTGAGCAAATTATTTCATCACTGTTAGCTTCAGTTTCCTTGTTTTCAAGGTGAGAGATGATGGCAATAACTGGATTAAATGAGATAATGCGCTTAGGATGTACCCTCAGTATAGAACGCTCAATAAATTATGGATTTATTACCAAAACAGTTGTTGGAGAATATACACCTACGCTGTGTGTAGAACGTAGGTGGGTTGTGTTCTAATCGGGATGACCGTATAATTTACCACACAAAGCATACACTCTCGAGAATGAAAGAAGGCACTCTTAGCAATAATGTCAGGACCACAGGCATACACTGAACTATCCCAGGCAAACTAGGATGTAAGACCTTCTTTTTATGATGTAGTGTGATTAACAAGCAAAGTGTGCAAAAAGCGTGACAAGAGAGTATGGAGGTGATTCACTCATATTTGGTATCCATGTGAGTGGTATGTGAGACACGCATAGCAACTGGGACAAGTTGGCAGCTCAGTTGCTGAATATTTCACCAGTAGTGACATTGGAGGAGCCTTGGTGGCACAGCGGTTAAGAGCTCAGCTGCTGGCCAAAAGGTTGGCAGTTTAAATCCACCATCTGCTCCTTGGAAACCCTATGGGAGTGTCCTATTCTCTTCTATAGGGTCACCATGAGTTGGAATTGACTCAACAGCAAAAGGTTTTTTTTTTTTTTTAGTTTTTTAGTGACCTTAGAAGATGTCCAGTGGCGGGAAAAGTCCTTGCAAGTGACGTAATTCAGGCATTTGAAAGATATCAGGAAATAAATCCTATAAAGACGGCAGAATTAGCTGACTACTCCTAAATTATATTTATGGCCAACAGAGGTGTCATAAGAAGCTGAGGACCAATAACTAAATGCTCGGGGTAAGAGGTCAGAATGTCTTTTTGGTAGCTGAAAAATAGGTTCTAATCTCTTGCAGAGGAAGAGCAGGCACAGCTGAGTAGCAGACTGAGGTCTGATAAAGTCAGTCAAAAATCTACAATGTTAAGATTAGGGTCTTCAATGGAAGAACTTGGGATCCTGAAATATGAGATGTCCTGACTATGTTATCTCTGCAGTCCCTCCAGAAACCTCAGAGCTTACAGAGATGCTCCCCTTTCCATAGTAAGGACTAGCATCTCCACTGTGCTAAAGACACTAACCAGGCCTTTTTTCCCCAAGTTAAGAAGCTGTCTTCAAATCCTCTCTTGGATGCTAGGCTAATGACTAGGGCTTAATACCAGCATAATTTGTCTGGATTTATGTTTGAGGAAAGAGATTATATACCACAGCAGCTGCAAGAAATAGTTTGTACAAGAGTCAGGGGACTAGTCCTGCTATTGGACTTTGATCAAGGGGGTAAAAACTGAAAGGATAAGCTCTGGCAAAGATACTGGCAGATGAGGTAAACTCACTGCTAGGGTGGCTTTTGGAAGCAAGAAGAAAGTAATGGTCAATAGAGTAGAATAAACACACCGAGAGAAGTAGACATATTGCAATGGATATATTATGTGAGGTCAGACAAAAACCCTAGAGAATTATGTTGAAAATGAGGGCCCCAAGGACACATGAAAAATAAGCCATTGAAAGGAGTGCCAGCATTAAAACAGCCCAGAAGTACAGATTTCTGCAGCCCAATGCAAAGAGTAAGAAAAGTGGTTGGGCACAGAGTTAAGTTCCTTAAAGTTCATGAAGATGATATTTAAAAAAATCCCAGGAAACCACAATTATCATAAAAAGGAGCAAGGTTGGAAGAGTAGACAAAATGATTGATCCTCAGGGAACTGTGAAAATGGTTCATAGAGTATGGCGGTCTGAGAAACTGCGAAAAAAGGCAGCCAGAGGGGGTTCTACTTAACATCTACAAACAAAACAATGCAAGAATAAAGGAATATTACACTGAAAATGGTCCCCTGATAAAAATATCCTGATTCTTGGCTCAGGTCCAAATCTTCAGCCAATTTTCAAACCTGGAACCCATTGACTAAACTGGTTCCTGGGTTCCAAATATGAAGGAACTTGCAAGACTGGTGCAAATATGTATGGTAATGATTCCTCTAATCCTTACCCAAAGGAACCTATGACCATCCACTCAGTTATACTAATACATAAGTAACTGTACATTTTAACCATTTGCTCACCTACACTGAGAAAAGTTATACCTATACATTTTTAGGATTATTGAACACAAGGTCTCACTTGGCACTGATACCTGGAGACTCAAAGTGTCATCATGATCCCATTCTTATAATAGAGGTTTATGGGGACCAGGTAGCAAATGAAGCACTGGCTAAAGTCTAGCTCAAAATGAGCCACCATCTTTTACATACCTTCATTGTAGTTATTTCCCCATCTCAGAGTGCGTAATTGAAATTGATATGCATGGCAGTTGAAATAAATCTGATATTGAATGCTTGGTCTTTGGGGAAGTCCTTGGGGAAGACCAAACAGAAACCTTAGAAAATGATCACTAAGACAGCAAACCCAAAATAGTATTACTGGGGTGCATGGCAGAAATTTGTTTCGTGAGTAAATACCAAGCTTTTGCAAGAATAGTGGTCCATATCATATAATTAATTTAATTCAGTCATCTTGTTCTTGCAGAAACTGGATGAATTGTGAAGAATGACTGTTGTCTACTGAAAGCTCAAATAAGTGGTAGGCCCAATCACAGCTGAGGTTATGGGTGTGAAATTGTTGCAAGTACAGATTAAGACCTTAGGTGTACGATACGCAGCTATTCCAATTAGTCAAGAGCATCACAAAAAGTTTGCATTCACCTGAGGTGGGCTACGATATTCACTGCCAGTTTTGCCTCAGTGCTTTGCAAACTCTCCTACTCTCTGTCATGCTACATTCTAAAGATACCTGTGCTGCCTGAATATCACACAGAGTATCACACTGATTCATTCCAACAATAGCATCATTCTGATCCTTCAGGACAAGAAAGAGGAGGCTCAAACACTGAAGGTCTTGGTATCACACATGCAATCCAGAGAGAAGATAAACTCTATGAAAATTCAGGAACCTGCTATTTCATCAATTTTTGGAGGGTCAGGGACATGTCAATTCCCTACTGCAATGGATGAAACACAGCTCTTGGTAGGCCTCTTTGAGTTCTTTGAGGCAAAAATTCCAGGTCTATGAATACTTCTCTCACCAATATACTTACTGACACAAAAAGCTGCCATATTTGAGTGGGTTCTGGATCACAAAAGTGCTCTACAGCAGGACTAGGCTATGGGGCAATCTTCCTTGCCACTTGGGCCATATGATTCAGTCACCCTATGGTGCTGAGAGTGTAAGTGATAGAAAAACATGCACCTTGGTGTAGCTGGAAAGCCGCTGTGGGAAACTCACAACACAGCCCTCTCTGTTCTGTAAAAAGGAACTACGGATTGTAGCACAAGGCCAGGTCATTCTCAGCAGAGAATTATACATGTATCTCAAAGTAAGTCTTGGCGTGTTACAAGGATCATTTAGAAATGGATACCTTATCATAGGTCACCATGTGGCCAAGCATATGGAACAGCCCCTAAGAGAAGGATCGTCTTAGTTATCTAGTGCTGCTATAACAGAAATACCACAAGTGGGTGGCTTTAACAAAGAGAAGTTTATTTCCTCACAGCAAAGTAGGCTAAAAGTCTAAGTTCAGTGTGTCAGCCCCAGGAGAAGACTTTCTCTCTCTGCCGGTTCTGGAGGAAGGTCCTTGTCCTCAATCTTCTCCTGGTCGAGGAGCTTCTCAGGAACAGGGAACCTCGGTCCAAAGGGCGCGCTCTGCTCCCTGTGCTGCTTTCTTGGTGGTATGAAGCCCCCCGTCTCTCTGATCTCTTCTTTCTTTTATATCTCAAGAGATTGCCTCAAGACACAATCCAATCTTGTTATGTTGAGTCCTGCCTCACTAACACAACAGCCGCCCATCCTCCCCCATTAACATTATAGAGGCAGGATTTACAACATATAGGAAAACCATACAATACCAGGAATCGTGGCCCAGCCCAATTGAAACACACATTTTTGGGTAGACATAATTCCGTCCATAAGGATTATATCAGACCTTGCAAGTAATGTGATTGGATAGTTTATCCTAAAATTAAAATTGTATGTTTGAGATTGAGTGGTAATAGTGACCATAAACATGCAGAATGAGCAAGTAAATCAGGCTTCCAGGTCACACATCACAGTTGAGCCAGTACCTCTTCCCCAGTTACAACTTATGACCACATTGGGGAAGGGGCCTGTACCACTAGCAAATAAAATAGTGGAGAAAAATGACCAGGTTTTGGTTTATTAATATTTATCAATTTGAGGGTGAAAGCTGAAAATGATAGTCAATTGAAAATTGGTAGAGAAGAAAATATCTTGCCAATGGACAGAACTGTGATTAGTGCATGTGGTCATACACTTTATGTGAAATAAGAAGCACTTGAGGTAAGGGTATGTGCCAGTGGTCATTTGTTTGGCTGTCTAGTCATGGGCCTGAGAGGAAAGCTAGTGGAAGATCAAAGACAAAGAGATCTTGAGTAGAGAAACATTGATGGATATATGAGAATGGACCTGCAATGTGGATATTTTTGTATCACTTGTTAATGCCCAGTAGAAAGAATACATCACAGAAAAGGCCTAAAACAACCAAATTGACTAATTGAGTTGGCTAGTTGCTTCGGCCAGCTTTCATCATTGCACACATCAGAAGTGGTACAATGGACACATGAATGAAGTGACCGTATTTTCAGAGATGGACTCAAGAGCACGGACTCCGTTTACCAAGACCTGGTACACTTGATGCATTAGAATCTCATACCTCATAGCATCTGATGAGGGGATTCATTTCACAGCAAATTTGGTACAGGGGTGGGCCCATGATCATAATACCAACTGATTGTATCAGAGATGAAGCACTGAGTCAGAGGTAACATTCTTAAAGAATGAGATGTCATCCTTCAGGATCATCAAATGCATAAAATCAGAGATCTCTATTTGTCACTCTTTCCCCAATAAGAAGACTTGCATGGGTATGGGAAGGTAGGAGTCCTGCTTTATTTCAAATGATGTTTTTACCATCCCCACAACCCTGATTTCTGCATTATTGGAGGTTCTTGTTTCCAAATAGTATGTTCTCCTGCTAGGGGACACATTCGGCATTTCTTTAAATTGTAAGCTATAGTTGCCACCAGAAAACTTTGAATTCTTCGTGTCCAGGGACAAGTAGGTAAGAATATGCGTCACCATACTAGCAGAAGTAATTGATCTTGATCAACAGGAAACAGTAGGGCTGCATTTGCACAATGGGGACACAGAAGAATATATGTGTAACCGAGATGATCCACTTTGTCAACCCCTGGTATTCTCAATGAAATTGTGTACAGAACTATGCCATAACCCTCTCCTGAGAACTACATGATCAGCAAGAGCTCAGGCCCCCAGGAAATAAGGTTCAGGTCCTACCTTCAAGTACACCATCAAGTCCTGCCAAGGTGATAGACGAGGATAGTTAGAAATTAGAATGAATAGTAGAGGACGGAAAGGATGAGTTAGAGTACAAATTGCTGTTCTGAGACTACCTACAGCAACGGAAGCTGTAGTTTATTCCTCTAACCACCTGCTCTAGATTTCTTTCCTTTCTTTAACCTCAGGAAGAGAAGACATGTCCTTCCAAATCACTATTACTTTTGTGCCTTAAGTAATGTTTTCTGTGAGATGCTCTTAGTCCGTGTCTGAGCACATTAGGAGTGTTGATGCATTCTTGCAAGATGTAAGACTTCTAATTGGGCAACTTTGTCTTGAGGACTCCCCAACTTCTTATCAGCCCTGCCAAAACTTACCCAGATCCTCACTACAGTCTAAGACTCCTCCTTCCCAATTCTCCTTCCTTCCTTCTCTCCTTCATAGGGGTTAGATCTGCATTTCAGTCTGAAAGAACTCTCCATCTTCTCTGACTCCTCTTCCATTTCCTTTCACAAGCATTCTCCCAACAAATTTCTTGCCCTTCTGATAGATACTGTCTTGACATCTGCTTCTCAGGGAACACGAATTAACACAATCCCACTCCCTAAAACAGCCATTTATGCATGTTAAATTCCAGGGTACCTTCAGGGTTTAATTTAGGCTTTTCCCACTCTGGATTGCACAAACTTGAGCAATGGAAGAGTTAGTGAGTATCTCATTATTTTGCTAGAACTGCAGTTTGTATGTGGATGGAATCACATTCCCCTAAGAACATTCAGGGACTGACCTACAAATTATTTTCAGTGGCTTGTATACATTTATTCATTATTATTTTAAGTAAAATCAAATCACTCCTTGCTCCAAACTCTCCAGTGGGCTCTGATTCTTCAGTAAATCTCAAACACTCCCTACATGGCTTCTGCTTACTCTTCCAGACTCCTTACACTCCATTTTCAACCACAATAACCTTCTTGCTGGTTCTCAAGAACACATGAAGCAGTCTCCCTCTCTGTCTTTGGCTTTGCACTTTAAAGACCCCTTTGCTAGAGATACATACGCCTTACACCCTCACTTATGCACACCTGTAGTCAAGTGCCACCTCTGCAGATGTCTGACTATCCTATCTGAAATTGCATCCTCATCACTTTCTGTCCGTTTACTTTGCTTTACCTTTTTTCATAACGTTGATCACCCACCACCTCTTATGTATTTCTTTATTGTTGACCTCCCCTGTTAGCACGTCACACGCATGAGAAATATTTTCACTGTTATTTTTTTCTCTTTTTCCACTGTCACAAGTACCCAGAAATGACATGACACATAGTTCATTCTCAGTAAATACAAGTTGAATACTTGATACCCTTGTGTCTTGGTTATCTAGTGCTGCTGTAACAGAAATGCCACAAGTGGATGGCTTCAACAAAGAGGAATTTATTATTTCACAGTCTGGTAAGCTACAAGTCCGAATTCAGGGAATCAGTTCCAGGGGATGGCTTTCTGTTCTCAGCCCTGAAGGAAGGTCCGTGTCATCAATCTTTCCCTGGTTGTGGAGCTTCTCAACACAGGGACACCAGGTCCAAAGGACGTGCACTCCTGCTCTTCACTCTTGGTGGCATGAGGTTCCCATGTCTCGCTGCTCACTTCTTTTATATCTCAAAAGAGATTAGCTTAAGACACTATTAAATCTTATAGATCTCATCAGTATAACTGCCACTAATCCATTTTATTACATCATAATGATAAGATTTACAATACATAGGGAAATCACAGATGATAAAGTGGTGAGCAATCATACAACACTGGGAATCATGACCTAGCCAAGCTGGCAGATATTTTTAGGGGACACAGTTCAGTCCATGACACCTCTCAGATAGGTTAAAACACTGATGTGTTTTTAATGAGGTATAATCTTGATAAAATAAAATTTACCTATGTTAAGAGTAAAGTGCGATGTGCTTAACAAATAGATTCAGCCACATAACCACTAAAATGATACAACGTTTCCATCACCCCCAAAACTTCCCTTATGTCTTTTTGCCCTTATAGAACCCTCCACCCAACCTGGTTCCAGACAACCACTGATCTGCTCTCTGTCAAGATATTTGAAGAAAATAAATTGAGTTTCAGGAATCTATCAATTTAATATATAATGTGTTTCTGTTAATAAAACTATATATGCTTTTCTCATGACCAGGTTATGAGAGAGCTAGTATGGAGTATAATAACCTCGGAAATCCTGGGTAAATCTGGAGTAAATTTTAGGAACAAGTTGGGGGAGAGTGGACCTGAATCAACAGATTTGCTTTCAAAGCCTTTAAAGTTAGGGAAGCAAGGTTTGAGTCTTCTGCCCATATCATGTGACCCACGTATTCATTCTAGAGAAGGCAGAAGCATAATACCTCCTCAGTAGGAGACATGGAAAATAAGAAAATCAGTTCTACGCAATTCTTAATCTATATTGTTGGATCCTGTTTAATTGGAATTCTCTCAAGAACTTGTAATTCTAACTTCAAAAGCTCAAAGTGAAGTAAGAAGCTGTTAAATTACTCAGTTTTGGCATTCTCAAAGCATAAAAACAACCATTAAATCGCACCCTTTTCAAAATTTAAATTATGCCTCAGGAGAGCATTTACATTTTTATGACTACTTATTTTTCTTTTAAATTGCATACCATATTTAAAATGTAGAGAAGTCTGCCACAAAGTGAAATGCTATAGACACAAAGATTTTGCTTCAAATGTATTTAATTTGAGTGGTAAATTTGAAAGCGTGACAGCCTAGGTTAGGAAGTCAATCATGAATAAGTTGAAGTTAAAAATAAAGATGGCAGGGAGAAGTAATACATACAACTAAAGATAGGTCAGTAAGTTTTCAAGCTCCATTATTTTTAGTTTACCATATCTTAGTAGTGGGATGGTGACGATGCACGGATAATAGCTGTCAAATTCAATTTGCTTAGAAAATGCTTATTAATCTGACAATATACAAGCAAAAAGCAAGCATAAATTTATTGCACAGTCTCTGTGCTCTAAACATGCTGAAGTGAAAGAGTTTCACAAATGAGATAATGCCTCCTTAAGCTTTTACATGGAATCCATTGTGGTGTTAGAGCTTTATTTATAAATGTAAATACAAACAGGATGCTTCTTACTTCAATTTCCCTCAGAAAACCAAAGTTACCAGTCATTTTGGTTTGCACACTGCTAGAATCATATGTTTACACATTACTCAGAATGCAGAATCCCTAACTTCTCTATTAGTTTCGAACAGCCAATATTCTATTTGAATTGCATTCTTTGTTATTGTTATCTTTTGTTATTGTTTCACTTGTCTCTGAAATGTTGCTATGTTATAGCTATTTGAGATTCAAGTAGGTTATTAATTTTAGTTTGAAAACATAGCTGATGCTCCTTTAGCTGTGTGTAAATTAATTCTATTTTCTAAAGCTTAAGTATAAAAGGAAACAACCAGGAATTTAGAGCAGACATTTCTTTACCTGAAAGTATGACTCAGGAATTGTATTAAATATGAAGGATAGCTGTCTTAAGTAGTCAGTCACAGAGATGTTACAGTTTACTGAGGATTGAGTATCCAAAATTATATATTTTCAACCTGAAAAGAAAGGGAAATATAGTAAGCCCACGACATTTAGAGAACTTTTATATGAAAAGCAATTGGCTTTGAACAATTTCAAACTTTTCGGTTTGGATTTAAAAATACAGAACTTTAATTGTATTAGAACTTTTCAGCTATATTTGGTGGTATCCTCTCTCTGTGTATGTAGGAAGAAAAAATAATAAACCAAATTTGAACCTCCTATTGACTGAAAAAGACAGGTGCCTTAAACTACTACACTCTAGAATTTCTTCAGCTGTAGATTCTTGAAAAAAGAAAATGCCAGAGTGTAATGGCATATATTGCCACCAAATTCTTTACTTACTACATTTTTTCATGGAGCTGAGTATCTTTTTATATGCTACCATCCCATAGAGAAATCTCAGTGATCCAAAGATTAGACTGGCCTCAATATGCTTAATAGCAGGATTTCTTTATGCATCTGTTTATACTTTAATTTTCTTTTTAATTTGATTTTTTGCTAAAAATTAGGAAAAGAAAGAGCATTATTTTCAGACTATCCAAGTTTACATATCTATGATATTCTCTACATTAACTCATGTTTTCTGTATAACCAGCAGGGAAAATTACATATTCTTCAAAGCATTTTTATTCTCATTGTGGATCTTTTCCTAAACCTGATTATGACAGACTAAGAAAAGCAGATATTTTCTCCAAAGATAGTTATTCGCTGTTAGGTACCTAAAATAATGTAAAATGCTTGCACTTTCTTGCATATCTTAACTGCAGTAATTCCTGTATCATTTTAAGGATTAGTATTAGACTTTGACTTATGAAACCATTATACATGAAATGTCACTGAGAAGTTTTGTGCTTGTGTAGGCTTTTGTTTCTATACAGGAACTATTTGATTTTGTTCTTCAATTTTAAGGGAAGATATTCCACTATTGTAGCAACGTAACTGGCCCACACCAGCCCAGCAGTAGTCAATTTCCTGTCTAAGCTTTCAAATCTACCACGTCGTAATTAAACTTCCTCAACTATAGGTTCAAAGCTTACAACGGCATCTTAATACATCCTATTTTAAGGATAAAACTCCTAGCATGACATTGAAGAATCCATATGAAATATCCTCAGCATATATTTCTCCAGACTCATTTGTCATTATTCACCAATTTATGTGATAGCAAGTGAGACCCATGAGTTCCCATGTTTCTAATGTCCTTAAAACCGAACGAGAGTCTTAGACCCCTGTGTTTCCCCAACAATGCTGTTCTTGCGGGCCGTCGAGTTGACTGTGCCTTATAGTGACCCTACAGACAGACTAGGACGGCCCGGGAGAGTTTCCTAAGCTGTAAAGACATACGGGAGTAGATCACCAGGCCTTTTCTCCCATGGAGCCCCTGACCAGGTTCAAACCTGCAACCCTTAAGTTAGCAGCTGAGCACTCAACAATTTCACCATCAGGATTCTCTTCTCCTACAACACCTACTACAACATCAAGGCTATAATCGGAGCATAAGTGTCATGGATTTAAGCTAAGGAGTGATCTTTTTCATTGCATGAAATTAATTAACCACTTTTATGTAAATGTAGGCAGCTTGTTCAAATATAGATGCGTTGAGTCCAACCCACATTCCAGATAGTTTGCCTTCTGATAGAAGGACACTGGGCTGGGAGATGGAGAGTCCCAGTCCTTCAGTGGGAAACGTGGGATTTCAACACATGTGCTTCAGAGCCACAATTGCAGGCAATTGCTTCAGAACTCATCACTACAATCATGCATTTTATGGGTAGAATTGCATTTTGTGACCTGCCTGGAAAAGTAAAGGCTAGTCCATAACATTATTCCCATAGAAAAAAGCATTTGTGTTTCAAATGGCTGACTTGAAACAAGATTTTGGGTCAAAACTTCTATATAGGATGAGTACTGGCTATATTTTCAATAATACCTACACTCGAACCTCTAACTTTCAGTAAGCATGTTAGCCATTTGCATCATCAAGGATCGTATTTTGGTTTGGAGCTAGTCCATGTAGTAGTTTTTTCTAGGATTAATATGACAGAGACAATAGGAAAGCATGTTCAGTTGCTAATTGAGAAGAAGGGAGAGCTCAGGTTTTTTGTAGTAGTCTGACAGCTCTTCATGAAATTTTATTATATGTATTTTAATGATGATTCTTCTCCTTTCCACATTACCAATGTATTATAACATTCCTCACAAAGATAAATTCTGATTCATTTATTTATTCACCATATATTTTTTGAGTCCCTGCTTGCCAGGCAATGAGGATGAAGAAAAGAATAAGATGTTCTTTTCATGACAAAACTTCTACAACAATAAGATAGGCAAGCAAGCATGGAAACAACTATATGCCAACTCAACACAGTAAATTCAATAATAAAAAGCATATTGAAGGTACAGCAGTATCACAGATATGAGAGTGATTAACTTTAGGTGTGGATGTAGAGAAGCTTTTCTAGCTATTCATGCTGGGCTGATTAGGAGTTTTCCAAGGAGACACAATGTGTGAGTGAGTGAATGTGTTGGGTGTGTGTGCGTGTGAGTGCGTGCAACTGAAAGAGAAAAAGAGAGAGGGAAACTATTTCTAGAAGAAGACGTATCATATACGTAAAGAAACGGAGGCATACGATATCATGGAATAACTATCTATATGTTCACATAAATCATAAGGTATGTTTGAAAAAGATGAAGCAAGAGATTTAAAAAAAATTTTTTTTTAGTGTACTTTAGGTGAAGGTCTACAGAACAAGCTAGCTTCTCATTAAACAGTTAGTACACGTATTGTTTTATGACATTGGTTAACAACCCCACAACATGTCAACACTCTCCCTTTTCAACCTTGGGTTCCCTATTACCAGCTTTCCCGTCCCATCCTGAACCAGGGTTTTGTAAGCTAGCTAAAGAGTTTGGGCTTTACAGTGTAAGCAATCAGGAGCTGATAAAGCACTTTAAGCAGACAAAGCATGCTAAGGTTTGTGTTTTAGAGAAATCAATTTGGTGGCAATGGGAAGAATAGAATTAGAGAGCTGGCAAAGCTAGAAGCAGGAGATACAAACTCATCTGCAAAAGATTTGATGAGAGACTGAGTTAACAGAATGAAAAGAAGAATGGATAGGTGTGGTAAACAGCAAGGCAGAGGCATCAGCAGTCTTTATGATAAATTTGATGAGGGCAGAGTGAATGAGAAAGGAGCTAACATGGCTCTCATATTTCTGTTCGGGAGATAGGAAGAGACCAAAAAGAATATGCAAGAAGAATAGATTCTGGGAAAACACAATTAGCTGAATTAAAAAAAAAAAAAAAAAATGTTGCATTTGAGGTTTTTCTGGGAAATCCAGGTAAGGATATTTAGTCAGTTTTTGAATATACACCTATTTAGTTCCATAAAATTTAGTATGAGTGGCCTACACTAGAAAAATAGATTCAGAAGCTATTGTTCACAAAGTTGGGTCAAAATTATAAGATGGTTTATTATGTTCAGGAAAAAAAGAGAAATGATCAGTTATTAAATACATTAGCATTCAATAGAAAAATAAAGAAAGATGATCAAATATATATCACTGAAAAAGAATCTTCTTTCCCCCAGGTGTCTGTCAGTTTGTTGTACTGTGGGGGCTTGCGTGTTGTTGTGTGATGCTGGAAGCTATGCCACTGGCATTCAAATACCAGCAGAGCCACCCATGGAGGGCAGGTTCCAGCTGAGCTTCAAGACTAAGACAGACTAAGAAGAAGGACCAGGCAATCTCCTTCTGAAAAGATTTAGCCAGTGAAAACATTATTAATAGCAGTGGAACCTTGTATGATATAGTGCTGGAAGATGAGCCCCCAGGTTGGAAGGCACTCAAAAGATGACTGAGGAAGAGCTGCCTCCTTAGAGTCAACCTTAATGATGTGAATAGAGTCAAGCTTTCAGAACCTTCATTTGCCAATGTGGCACAACTCAAAATGAGAAGCAACGTCACGATAAATGGAGAAAGATTGAAGTTGTCAAGGATTTCATTTTACTTGGATTCACAATCAACACCCGTGGAAGCAGCAGTCAAGAAATCAAAATATGCATTGCATTAGGCAAATCTGCTGCAAAAGACCTTTCCAAGTGTTGAAAAATAAAGAAGTCACCTTGAAGACTAAGGTGCACCTGAACCAAACCATGGTGTTTTCAGTCATCTCCTATGCATGTGAAAGCTGGAAGATAAATAAGGAAGATCGAAGAAGAATTGATGCCTTTGAATTGTGGTATTGGAGAAGAAAACTGAATATACCATGGATTGCCAAAAGAACAAACAAATCTGTGTTGGAAGAAGTACACCCAGAACTCTCCTTAGAAGCAAAGGTGGCAAGACTATGTTTCACAGACTTTGGACATGTTTTCAGAAGGGATCAGTCCCTGGAGAAGGACACCATGCTTGTTAAAGTAGAGGGTCAGTGAAAAAGAGAAAGACCCTTGATGAGATGAATTGAGACACTGGATACAACAATGAACTTAAGCATAATAACAATTGTAAGGATGGCACAGGACAGGGCAGTTTTCGTTCTGTTTTACATGGGGTCATTACGAGTCAGAATTGACTTGATGGCACCTAATGACAACAGCAACAAGATGGAATAATCAGAGAAGAAGAAGAATCAAGATGACACAGTGTCATCAGTGCCACAACACTTGTGAGATCAGAATAATGGGGAAAAAAAAAGTGTTAAACTGTCCTGAAAGGTCAAGTGAAATTAGGAAATAGAAATGTCTACTCAAGTTAGTAATTAGATCATTGTTTAATCTTGCCATTAAGTTTCATTGAAGAGATTGAGGCAGATGTTAGGTTGCCACAACCTTGAATTATGGATTAGGTGTATAGACATGCAAGCTCTTTTTTTCAAGATTTTTAAGTGATGTGGGAAAGAAAAAAAGGGGCTTTGGTAGTCAAAGCAAGGTCATTTTATGGACTAGAAAGTTGAATATGTTATAGTAGGAAGAAACCGGTAGAGAGATAGTGATTCTGACAGAGGGAAAAGAGGGCATGATCGGTGGAATACATTTCTTGACATAGGGATTGGATTGTTACATAGGACATAGGGCGCAGCCTTGAAAAATAAGAGATCAGAAGAGGAAAGTATTATATAGATGCAGATTTAAGAATGAGCTGGGATCGTTTTGTTGGAATTAAAAAAAAAAAAAATTGACGAAAAAAATTCTCTAAAGAGTATGGGATTTGATGTTCACCAGAGACGACTGATAAGCAGCACTACGATTTCAGCTAAGCTAGGAAATTATGGATTATTATTTAAATCATATTTTTAAATGTAATTATCTTTTTCTTCATCACTCAACTTGCCCAGCATAAGATTATGAATGACAGGTAGTTGGATCAATCCAGTGCTGATGGGTTGAATGCTGAATTCAGCAGATTAACATTATAAAAGACACATATAATACACACACACACACACACGTGTGTATTCTCTTTCACATAGACATACAAATGCACACATTTATGTATTCAACTCTTTAGTTAGCCACCAAAACTTACTAAGTAAATCCCTGATACTCAATAACACATTCAAAAGAAGTTAAAGAGAATTTTTATATATATTCGCTAGCATGTGTTTAATAAAGAGTGGAGTTGGAAGAAAAACAAGCCTTTGGATCACTGGTCCAGGGCTATTTTAGCTCTGCTACTTTTTTGATCTTACCGAACTGCCTATTAAATTCATTTCATTGGGGTATATGGTTAATGAATATTAACCGAAGAATGCTTAAAAAATAAAGGATGCTCAAATAAGCCATAGAATTTGAAAACTCATTATGCAACCCAGCACATGAATGTGTTCATTATTTATTTTGATCCTCCTCTTTACTTTTTTGAGAGAATTCCCTGCGACTTTTTTTAAAGTACGACCTTTGACACTGTAAGCACCAAAATACCTCATTTAAGATATTTCCCCAGTCTTTGGTCAATAAAGCCACACAGAAGGTCTACAGAAGTATAATAATATTGCTTATCTTAACAACTCCACTATACATTTTTGTTACTTAACTAAATCAGAATTTCTGGATTATTTACTTTAAATTATCATACCAAACTTATAATAAATATTTTCTTTAGGTACTTCCTACAGAGAAAGAGAATGAAGGTCATAGAAGCACATACATGACTTTGATCCAAACCTTGCACATTTGCAACGATAAGCAAAGTGATTGAATGGCTTTGTTAACAAATAACAATATTAAAAAAGTCAAATTTTGTCAAGGGAAGGAGGTATCTAGGTTAATCTTGTTAATTAGAAATAATAAAAAGCCTAGAGCTGAACTTTGCAAAGTCAAAACTTTACACTCAAAATATCCATATAAACATAACCTTAAAACCACATATATTAAACATATCCATGTATGAATCGACAAAAATATTACCATAATATTGCATGTTCTAAGCCAAGAGTATCTTCTTATTATAACAACCTGTATACATTTTTAGATTTTAGAAGGCCTTTTTTAGAGCAGTACTTACAAAACCAAAGAAGGAAAAGAGGAAGAAAAGGAGGGAGGTACACTTTATCACTCCCTCCCGTCTTCCCTCGCTTCATTGACTTTCTTACTTTCTTCTCTTCTCTTTCTCCCTCTCTTTTTTTTCCTTCCTTCCTTGGCTTCTTCTTAAAATATCCAAACCACTCTAAAATAATATTTTCACAAAATAAATGTGGTCACTACCAATCTCTACTGACTTCCATCAAATCTCTTCATTAGACCCACAAGGCCCTCATCTTTCTTGTTATGGATTGAAATGTGTCCCCCCAAAATATGTGTTGTAAATCCTAAATCACTGTGGATGTAATCTTATTTGGGAATAGGACTTTCTTTGTTATGCTAACGAGTTCAGGGAGTGTTTTAAGCCAACCAATTTTGAGATATATGAAAACAGATTGGGCACAGAGAAGGAAGCAAAAATGAAGGGAAAGAAACACACCACATGAAGACTGTAGGGAATGGAGGAATAGCAAATGAAAAGAGTCAAGGACCTTCCCCCAGAGCCAACGGAGAGAGAATGTTTTCCCCTAGAGCCAACAACCTGAATTCGGAATTCTAGTCTCCTAAATTATGAAAAAGTAAATTTCTGTTCATTAAAATCACCCACTGTGGTATTTCTGTTATAGCGCCACTAAGGAACTAAGAAATCCCCTCTTTCAAAAAGCCTTGTCTTGGAGGAGGAGCCAAGATGGCTGACTAGGTAGACCTACCGCGGATCCCTTTTGCAACATAGACTCAGAAAAACAAGTGGATCAAACACATACATGACAAACTACAAACCCTGACCATCAAACACAGAACCGAGGAGTTGACCTGAGTGACAGGGGAGCAAAAAGCCGTGCCCTGAAGCAGCGACTGCTTCTGGAACCGGCTTCCCCAGCCACAGCCTTGAGCCTTCGCGGTTCCCTGGTGCCAGAGTGGTGAGGCTGATCACTGCTTACTGAGACGGGGCAAGCACAGGATGCAGCCGTAACCTGTAACCCCCTGCATTAACCTCGGTAGAGACTCAGCCAGCACAAGCAGGCTGCACACTGACATGGCTGACAAGAAAATGAGCAACCACAGGGAACCAGTGACTGTTTTTGGAGCCTGGAGCCAGCGTCCCAGTCAGTAAACCTAGGTGCTGGGCTTTCGAATAAGCGCAGAGGAGATAAGCATGGCTTCCTGAGACGGCACAAGCATGGGACGCAGCCCTAGTCCCCTGAAGTAACATCGGGGGAAACCAAGCCAGCGCACGCAGGCTGCACAACGATGCTGCTTACAGGAAGAGAAATCACCGGGAAGCAGCAACTGATTTTGGAGCCTGGAGTGCAGCATCCCAGCCAGAAAACCCTGGTGCCGAGCTTTGGACTAGGAGCGGAGGAGCTGATCATGGCTTCCTAAGACGGCTCAAGCACGGGACACAGGCCTGACCCTCAGCAGCAATCTCAACCTAGCCAGTGCACACAGCCTACACACCCCTCTGGAATCTCAGATAAAACAGTCATCACCAAGCAAGATAAGTAACTTTGTCTATATTACCACCGGGCTACTCTCATCTATCTCTCTGATCCCTCCCCTGCCTGCCTCTGGTGGCTTCATTAACATTGGAATTTCCTGGGCCAGGGAGTGAAGTGCTCTGCTGTTTTTTTTTTTTCCCTAACCCATTCTCCTGGCCTGAGAGAAGCAGCAATTAACAATCCAGGGGGAAAATCCTTCCCTAACTTCCCTAAACTGGAATGAAAATATGGAACCAGCTCCTGCCAAGCATAACAGATTCACAGTCATTGGCTTTCATCTCTACAGGGAACAAGGGTGGCTATTATAATACAAAAGCAGTTCTGATAGAGATCTGACTGTAATTGTTTTAGCATAGCAGTGGAAAGACAAGTTTTCGAGATCTGATACCTCTCTACCTATTAAACAGAGCCCTCCCTGATCCACAGCAGGGAACTGAGAGCTAAAGCTCCACCCACACCACCTAGCCACCTGATAAAGGGGACTGAGGATACTGATGCCTACCTATCTTTAGAGCTATAAGCATCAGGTGCCTAAGGTACAGCTAGCTGCAGAGCCCCCCCACCAAAGTGCTCTAGGAATAGAGACACACCTACCAAACTGACACTTGGAGGAAGGCTGTCAGCATCCTGCCCTCCTCGGACTGTGACCCAATGACCCTATTAGAATCTAGTGCATACAACTATCACCACTACTCCTTTAAGTAAAGAGGTGACAGCCTACACCACACATTTGCTGACCCAAAATCAGGACACCTAAGCTGGTTCTACTCAAGAATAGTGAATGGATTCTTAGGCTTATATATCTGATAATAGCTCAAGCCAGCTGGTAATAGGACATAAGTGATTCAATGGCTACAACAATCAAGACAGAGCAATCTAGTAGCCCATATGGGTATATTGAAACAAAACAAGAAGATAAGACTCAGTGAGCAAATATAAAATAAATCATTACAATATCTTATAGATGGCTCAGAGACAGCAGTCGATATCAAATCACATAAAGAAGCAGACCATGATTGCGTCTACAAATCCCCAAATTAAATAATCAAAGTCTTTCCCAAATGAAGATAGGATCCTGGAATTGCCAAATGCAGAATATAAAAGACTAATATCAGAATGCTTCAAGACAGCAGGGATGATCTCAGAAATAAAATAAGGCTATCTATAGAAAAAGCCAAGGAACACACTGATAAAGTAGTTGAAGAAATCCAAAAGATTATTCAAAAACATAGTGGAAAAATTAATAAACTGCAAGAATCCATAGAGAGACAGCATTCAGAAGTTCAAAAGATTAACAGTAGAATTACAGAATTAGACAACTCAATAGGAAGTCAGAGGAGCAGAATCAAGGAAATGGAATGCAGAGTGGGGGAGGGGGAAGATAAGGCAATTGACACCAATATAGTTGAAGAAAAATCAGATAAAAGAATTTAAAAAAATGAAGAAACCCTAAGAATCATGTGGGACTCTATCAAGAAGAATAACTTGCATGTGATTGGAGTTGCAGAACAGGGACGGATAACAGAAAATACAGAGAGAATAGTTGAACATCTGTTGGCAGAAAACTTCCTTGGCATCGTGACAGATGAAAGCATATCTATCCAAGATGCTAATCAACCCCCATACAAGACTGATCCAAAAAGAAAATCACCATGACATATTATCATCAAACTTGCCAAACCAAAGATAAAGAGAAAATTTTAAAAGCAGCCAGGGATAAAAGAAAAGTCACCTACAAAGGAGAATCAATAAGTTCAGACTACTTGGCAGAAACCATGCAGGTAAGAAGGCAATGGGATGACATACATAGAGCTCTGAAAGAGAAAAACTGCTAGCCAAGAATCATAAATCCAGCAAAACTCTCTCTCAAATACGAAGGCAAAATTAAAACATTTACAGATAAACACAAGCTTAGAGAATTTGCAAAAACCAAACCAAAGCTACAAGAGTTACTAAAGGAAATTCTTTGGTCAGAAAATCAATAATATCAGATACCAACACAACACAAGGTCACAGAACAGAACATCTTGAAATCAACTCAAATAGGGAAATGACAAAAACAAAATAAGGTTAATTTAAAAAAGAAAAAAAAATGCTCAAAACAGGGAATCATTGAAGTAATTATGTAAAAGATTACGATAATCAAAAAAGAGGGACTAAATGCAGGAGGCATAGGTCTTCCATATGGAGGGGAAAACAAGGTGATATACGACGATACAAGTTAGGTTTTTACATAGAAAATAGGGGTAAATATTAAGGTAACCACAAAGAGGTCTAACAATTCCATACTTCAAAATAAAAACCAAGAAAAACATCATGACTCACAAAAATAAGCTCAACTACTATGAAAATGAGGAACACACAATTTACGAAGAAAAACTTCTCAGTACAAGAAAGTGGAAAAATGAAATTGTCAAGAACACACACAAAAAAGCATCAAAATGACAGCACTAAACTCATCTATAATTACGCTGAATGTAAATGGACTGAATGCACCAAAAAAGAGACAGAGAGTCTCGGACTGGATAAAAAAAACACAATCCGTCTATATTCTGCCTACAAAAGACACACCTTAGACTTAGAGACACAAACAAACTAAAACTTAAAGGATGGAAAAAAATATATCAAGCAAACAACAATTAAAAAAGAACAGGAGTGGCAATATTAATTTCTGACAAAATAGACTTTAAAGTTAAATCCACTACAAAGGATAAGGAAGGACACTACATAATGATTAAAGGGACAATTGACGAGGAAGATATAACAATATTAAATATTTATGCACCCAGTGACAGGGCTGCAAACTTTAACAGAATTGAAAAGTGAGATAGACACCTCCACAATTATAGTAGGAAACTTCAACACACCACTTTCGGAGAAGGATAGGACTTCCAGTAAGAAGCTCAACAGAGACATGGAATATCTAATTGCTACAATCAACCAACTTGACCTGATAGACTTATACAGAACACTCCACCCAAAAGCTGCAAAGTATACTTTTTTTCTTCTAGTGCACATGGAACATTCTCTAGAATAGATCACATTTTAGGTCATAAAACAAACATTTGCAGAATCCAAAACATCGAAATACTACAAAGCATCTTCCCAGACCATAAGGCCATAAAAGTAGAAATCAATAACAGAAAAATCAAGGAAAAGAAATCAAATACTTGGAAACTGAACAATACCCTCCTCAAAAAACACAGGGTTATAGAAGACATTAAGGAGGGAATAAAGAAATTTATAGAATGCAACAAGACTGAAAATATTTCCTATCAAAACCTCTGGGACACAGCGAAAGCAGTGCTCAGAGATTAATTTATATCAATAAATGCACAAATACATGAAGAAGAAAGAGCCAAAATCAGAGAACTGTCCCTACAACTTGAACAAATAGAAAGCGAGCAATAAAAGAACCCATCAGGAACCAGAAGAAAATAAATAATAAAAATTAAAGCAGAATTAAATGAATTAGAGAACAGAAAAAGAATTCAAAGAATTAACAAAGCCAAAAACTGGTTCTTTGAAAAAATTAACAAAATTGATAAACCATTGGCCAGACTGACTAAAGAAACACAGGACAGGAAACAAATAACCCGAATAAGAAATGAGATGGGCCATATCACAACAGACCCAACTGAAATTAAAAGAATCATATCAGATTACTACAAAAAATTGTACTCTAACAAATTTGAAAACCTAGAAGAAATGGATGAATTCCTAGAAACACACTACCTACCTAAACTAGCACAATCAGAAGAAGGACAATTAAATAGATCCATAACAAAAAAAAGAGATTGAAAAGGTAATCAAAAAACTCCCCCCAAAAAAGCCTTGGCCCGGACAGCATCACTGCAGAGTTCTACCAAACTTTCAGAGAAGGGTTAACACCACTACTACTAAAGGTATTTCAAAGTATAGAAAAGGATGGGATACTACCAAACTCATTCTATGAAGCCAGCACATCCCTGATAACAAAACCAGGTAAAGGCACCACAAAAAAAGAAAATTACAGACCTATATCCCTCATGAACATAGATGCAAAATCCTCAACAAAATTCTAGCCAATAGAATTCAACAACATATCAAAAAAAAAAAAAAAATCCACCACGACCAAGCGGGATTTATACCAGGTATGCAAGGTTGGTTTAATATTAGAAAAACCATTAATGTAATCCACAATATAAATAAAGCAAAAGACAAAAACCACAAGATCTTATCAATTGATGCAGAAAACACATTTGACAAAGTCCAACACTCATTCATGAAAAAAACTCTCAGCAAAATAGGAGTAGAAAGAAAATTCCTCAACATAATAAAGGGCATTTATACAAAGCCACCAGTCAACATCATCCTAAATGGAGAAAGCCTGAAAGCATTTTCCTTGAGAACGGGAACCAGATAAGGATGCCCTTTATCACCGCTCTTATTCAACATTGTGTTGGAGGTCCTAGCCAGAGCAATTAGGCTAGACAAAGAAATAAAGCCTATCCAGATTGACAAGGAAGAAGTAAAATTATCTCTGTTTGCAGATGACGTGATCTTATACACCGAAAATCCTAAGGAATCCTCCAGAAAACTACTGAAACTAATAGAAGAATTTGGCAGAGTTTCAGGTTACAAGATAAACATAAAAAAATCAGTTGGATTCCTCTACATTAACAAAAAGAACACGGAAGAAGAAATCACCGAATCAATACCATTCACAGTAGCCCCCAAGAAGATAAAATACTTAGGAATAAATCTTACCAAAGATGTAAAAGACCCATACAAAGAAAACTACAAAGTACTAGTGCAAGAAACTAAAAAGGACCTACTTAAGTGGAAAAACATACCTTGCTCATGGATAGGAAGACTTAACATAGTAAAAATGTCTATTCTACCAAAAGCCATCTATATAAATAATGCACTTCCAATCCAAATTCCAATGACATTTTTTAAAGTGATGGAGAAACAAACCACCAACTTCATATGGAATGGAAAGAAGCCCAGATAAGTAAAGCGTTACTGAAAAAGAAGAACAAAGTGGGAGGCCTCACTCTACCTGATTTTAGAACCTATTATACAGCCACAGTAGTCAAAACAGCCTGGGTGTGGTACGACAACAGAACATAGACCAATGGAACAGAATTGAGAACCCAGATATAAATCCATCCACATATGAGCAGCTGATATTTGACAAAGGCCCAGTGTCAGTTAATTGGGGAAAAGATAGTCTTTTTAACAAATGGTGCTGGCATAGCTGGGTATCCATTTGCAAAAAAATGGAACAGGACCCATACATCACACCATGCACAAAAACTAACTCCAAGTGGATCAAAGACCTAAACATAAAGACTAAAACCATAAAGATCATGGAAGAAAAAATAGGGACAACGTTAGAAGCCCTAATACAAGGCATAAACAGAATACAAAACATTACTAAAAATGAAGAACAGAAACCAGATAACTGGGAGCTCTTAAAAATCAAACACCTACGCTCATCTAAAGATTTCACCAAAAGAGTAAAAAGACCACCTACAGACTGGGAAAAAATTTTCAGCTATGACATCTCCGACCAGTGCCTGATCTCTAAAATCTATATGATTCTGCTAAAACTCAACCACAAAAAGACAAACAACCCAATTAAAAATTGGGCAAAGGATGTGAACACGCACTTCACTAAAGAAGATATTCAGGTGGCTAACAGATACATGAGGAAATGCTCTCATTAGCCATTAACCATTCCCCAGTGCCATCGAGTCCATTCTGACTCGAGAGATGCAAATTAAAACTACAATGAGATTCCATCGTTCTCTCCAACAAGGATGGCGTTAATCCAAAAAACACAAAAGAATAAATGTCAGAGAGGCTGTGGAGAGATTGGAACACTTATACACTGCTGGTGGGACTATAAAATGGTCCAAACACTTTGGAAATCGATTTGGCGTTTTCTCAAAAAGCTAGAAGTAGAACTACCACACGACCCAGAAATCCCACTCCTCTGAATATATTCTAGAGAAATAAGAGCCTTTACAGGAACAGATATATGCACACCCATGTTTACTGCAGCACTGTTTACAATAGCAAAAAGCTGGAAGCAACCAAGGTGTCCATCAGTGGATGAATGGATAAATAAATTATGCTATATTCACATAATGGAATACTACACATTGATAAAGAACAGTGATGAATTTGTGAAACATTTCTTAACATGGAGGAACCTGGAAGACATTATGCTGAGTGAAATTAGTCAGATGCAAAAGTACAAATATTGTGTAAGATCACTATTACAAGATCTTGAGAAACAGTTTAAACTAAGAAGAACACATTCTTTTGTGGTTACAAGAGGGGGGAGGGAGAAAGGGTGGGAGAGGGTTATTTACCGTTTAGATAGTAGATAAGAACTACTTTAGGTGAAGGGGAGGACAACGCTCAATACAGGGAGGTCAGCACAACTGGACTGGACCAAAAGAAAGAAGTTTCCTGAATAAACTGAATGCCTTGAAGGTCAGCGGAGCAGAGGCAGGGGTTTGGGGACTATGGCTTCAGGGGACATCTAAGTCACTGGCAAAATAAATTTTATTAAGAAAATATTCTGCATCCCACTTTAAAGAGTGGCGTCTGTGGTCTTAAGCGCTAGCAAGCAGCCATCTAAGATGCATCAGTAAGTCTCAACCCACCTGGATCAAAGGAGAATGAAGAACACCAGGGTCACAAGGTAATTATGAGCCCAAGAGACAGAAAGGACTACATGAACTAGAGACTACATCATCCTGAGACCAGGAGAACTAGATGGTGCCTGGCTACAACCAATGACCTCCCTGACAGGGAGCACAACAGAGAACCCCTGAGGGAGTAGGAGAACACTGGGATGCAGACCCCAAATTCTCATAAAAAGACCAGACTTAATGGTCTAAGACTAGAAGAATCCCAGCAGTCATGGTCCCCAAACCTTCTGTTGGCCCAGGATAGGAACCACTCCCAAAGACAATCATCAGATATGGATTGGACTGGACAATGGGCTGGAAAGAGATGCTGATGAGGAGTGAGCTACTTGCATCAGGTGGACACTTGAGACTATGTTGGCATCTCCTGTCTGCAGGGGAGATGGGAGAGAGAGTTAGAAACTGGCAAATGGGTTACAAAGGAGAGTCTGGACGGAGAGAGCAGGCTGACTCATTACGAGGAGAGTAAGTAGGAGTATGTAGTAAGGTGTATACAAGTTTATATGTGAGAAACTGACTTGATTTGTAAACTTTCGCTTAAAGCACAATAAAAATTATTAAAAAAAAAAAAGCCTTGTCTTGGTAATTACGCTATCCTTGTCACCAAAACCATTAAGAACAGCAACTCTACTTGCAAGCTAACAAGTTAGCCTGTCATAGCTTCATGGATGCTGATAGAAGACGAGACGCTTGGGTCAAAACAAAAGGCTTTATTACTCACAGCACAGAAAGCAGCAGAGGAGCAGATATGCCTCAGATTCCCCTGTCCCAAGTCCCACAGGGATGATGTAAATGAGACCAGTTTGACTGCATTACAACCTTGAGTTTAGGGAACGTGGATCTTTCACAATGGAGAACAGGCCTGTCTGCTCTTACCCCTGAGGGAGTCATTATATTACAGATGCTCTTTGCTCTAGAGGAAGACACTTTCATTAACTTCTCAGGTTTTATGCTATACTAACTAGTTGCCATCAAGTTGACCCAACTCATGGCAACCTCATATGATTCATATTAGAACTGTGCTTCATAGGGTTTCCGGTGTCTGACTTTCAGAAGTATATCGCCAGACCTTTTTTTTGAGGTTCCTCTGAGTAGAATGAGACCTCTAAGCTTTCACAGAGCTCATTAATCATATGTATGACCCAAGGACTCCTTTTCTTTACAGCCGTCCTTAAAAAGACATGACAAAACAAAGGTAGTGAGTGTTTCTGCTCAAAAAAAATACAAAGAAATGCAGGAGACCCATATATAATTGTCTACGAACAGTGAGTTTTGTGTTCTTGCCATTCTACCTTATTCACCTAACTTCACATAATGTTCCACATGCTTTAACTTTCAAGAGTAAGGGTCTTACTATCTTAGGCTGCGTTCTTTAGAGAAGCAAAACTAGTGAGCCTATATATGTAGGGTTTCCAAGGAAGAGCCGGTGGATTCAAACTGCTGACCTTTTGGTCAACAGCCAAACTTACCCACTACACCACCAGGGCTTGCACATCGAGCAGCTAAAGCAAACAGAAGAAATGAGAAAGTAAAAGAGCTGAACAGAAGATTTCAAAGGGTGGCTTGGGAAGACAAAGTAAGGTATCGTAATGAAATGTGCAAAGACCTGGAGTTAGAAAAGCAAAAAGGAAGAACAGGCTCACATTTCTCAAGCTGAGAGAACTGAAGAAAAAAATTCAAGCCTTAAGTTGAAATACTGGACTCTACGGGGAAAGTATTGCAGGGTGCATAAGCATCAAAAGAAGATGGATGGAACACACAGAGCCACTGTGCCAAAAAGGGTTCATTGATGTTCAGCCGTTACAGTAGGTACCATATGTTCAAGAACTGATGGTAATGAAGGAAGAAGTCCAAGCTTCACTGAAGGGAATGGTGGAAAAAAAAAAAAAAAGACTCCAGGAATTGACAGAATACCAACTGAGATGTTTCAACAAACGGGGTGCAGCGCTGGAGGTGCTCACTCATCTATGTCAAGAAATTTGAAAGTCAGCTTCCTGGCCAAATGACAGGAAGAAATCCATATTTGTGTTCATTCCAAAGAAAGGAGATCCAACAGAATGTGGAAATTATCACACAATATCATTCATATCACACATAGGTAAAATTTTGCTGAAGGTCATTCAAAAGTGGTTGGAGCAGTATATAACCAGGGAACTGCCAGAAGTTCAAGCAAGATTCAGAAGAGGACGTGGAACAAGGGATATCATTGCTGATGTCAGATGGTTCCTGGCTGAAAGAAGAGAATTCCAGAAAGATGTTTTTCTGTGTTTTATTGACTATGCAAAGGGATTTGATTCTGTGGATCCTAGCAAATTATGGATAACACTGTGAAGAATGGGAATTTCAGAACACTTAATAGTGTCCATCTGAAACCTGTGCATAGACTAAGAGGAAGTCATTCTAATAGAACAAGGTCATACTGCTTGGTATAAATTCAGGAAAGGTGTGCCTCAGGGTTGTATCCTTTCACCATGCTTATTCAATCTGTATGCTGAGCAAATATTTTGAGAAACTGGACTATATACAGAACACAGCATCAGGATTGGATGAAGAATCATTAACAACCTGCGAAATGCAGATGATACCACGTTGCTTGCTGAAAGTGAAGAGGACTTGAGGTACTTACTGATGATGATCAAAGACTATAACCTTCCGCATGCATTGCACCTCAACATAAAACAAAAATCCTCACAACTGGACCAATAAACAACATCATGATAAATAGAGAAAGTATTGAAGTTGCCAAAGATTTCATTTTACTTGAATCCACAATCAACACCCATGGAAGCACCAGTCAAGAAATTAAATGATGCATTGCATTGGGCAAATCTGCTGCAAAAGACCTCTTTAAAGTGTTCAAAAGCAAAGATGTCACTTTGATGACTAAACCGTGGTATTTTAATTTCAAGCATGTGAAAGCTGGACAATGAATAAGGAAGAGTGAAGATTTGATGCCTTTGAATTATGTGGTTGATGAAGAATATTGAATAGATCATGGACTGCCAGAGGAACAAACAAATCTGTCTTGGAAGAAATACAGCCAGAACGCTCCTTAGAATCATGGGTGACATGTTTTTAGGAGGGACCAGTCCCTGGAGAAGGACATCATGCTTGGTAAAGTAGTAGGTCAGTTAAAAAGAGGAAAATCCTCAATGACATGCATTGACACAGTGGCTGCAACAGTGAACTCAAGCATAGCAATTATTGTGAGGATGGTGAAGGACCAGGTAGTGTTTCGTCCTATTATACATAGGGTCCCTATGAGTTAGAAGTAACTCGATGGCAGTTAACAACAACACATACACAGAAGGAGAGGGATTTATCACAAGGAAGTGGCTCATATATCTGTGCAGCCTGACAAGTCCCAAAAGACTGTGGGTCAGGCATTGGCTGGAGGCTTCTGCTGACTTACCTGGTTGTAGGGGCTGATGAACCCACAATTGACAGGTCAGAAGGCAGGCTACTGGCTCACAGGGTTGCATAAGCAGGCGAATCCCAAAGTTATTTATCAAATAACAGGCAGATGACTCACAGGGCTGCAGAACTGTCGAATCCAAAATTGCCAGGTCAGACATCAAAGCTGCAGGCTCAAGTCCCAAGAACTGGAGTTCCTATGATTAAGAGCCAGAAACAGGATCCAGAGCAAGAAAGTGAGTTTCGCCAGAACATCTATATATATGTATATATTGGGTGCAAGCCACACCCACAGGGAATGTCCCCCCCCACAAGTGACTGGCTGATTACATCAGATCAGATCATGAAGGTGACTATATTGTATCACAAAATGGCGGACAATTACGCAACACTGAGAATCATGGCCTAGCCAAATTGACACATAACATTAACTATCACACTTAGTATTATATATCTTTTATGCTGTCAGTGGATACATGTGTCTATAAAATCTAGGGCAACTTGGACACTTTTAGACAATGGTCAATCCTGTTTGCTTGACTCTATCTTGTAGAGAATGTGGGTGGTGTTTATGGGATATTAAGTAAGTTTTGTTTTGTTTTTTCAGAGTTGACATACCTATTTCTTTATGCAAGAATGGATCACTCAATATGAGACCTTTATATTTTCAAATGGAGCCCTGGTAGCATAGTAGTTAAGAGTTCACCTGCTAATCAAAAGATCAGAGGTTCAAATCCACCACCCATTCCTTGGAAACCCTACGGAGCAGTTCTGCTCTGTCCTATAGGGTCGCTATGAGGCGAAACCAACTTGATGGTGCCTAACAACAACAACAACAGATGTTCCAATACAGCCTACATGACCAGGTTTCAATTTTAACCTTTTATTTTACATGTATATTTAGACCTTTTTTTTTTTTTTCATTTTTTCATTTTCTTTTCCCTAATCATAAGTCTGGCTTTTTCTGTTGCCAAACAAGTCCTAGTTATGAGTATTTATTGGAGCTGTGTATTTAATTGTACGGTGTTTACTTTTTCTATTGCTTCATCTTGTTGCATGGCCCTTTATATTTAACTATGCTTTATTATTAATATGCTTTTTATTAGTTTCTGAGCAGCAGGGATAATGGCTCCTTAATTTTATTTTTTTTTTGTTACATTGGCTAGTAGAGCACCTGGTATATTAAGATGATAAATAAGCATTGTTTGTCTGTTGGATTATGTTCCAGTGCTTTGTAATATTCAGAGAAAGTTGAAAGGAAAAATTCTTCTATTAAGCTGATACAATTCTCATTTATTTAAAAGAAAGTAGCCTTGTATTCTTCTTGTCCACTGAAGGGCTACACATGCCAAGCCATTTTAGGGCTCTGTGACAGCTTAAACTAAGCATTTGAGATGTTTTAACCTTTGATTAGAATTCAGATAATACCATGGATCACAGAAATTTCTGAATACAGTCATAAGTCGTGCAACATCCATTCAGGCAACATCGACCGCATGTATGTCCGTGGTCCCATGAGGTTATGCTGGAGTGCAGAAATCCTGATCAGAGAATGAATAGGATGTAGCAAACACAAGAGCTTCCCGCATGGCAACACTCGTATCTCATGTCTGCTGTATACAAAGCAACAGCGCTGTCGGGTACAGTACACCTATAACCTATAACACATATGTCTTGATAGTGGTAATAAACGCCTATGTCACTGGCTTATGTATATACTGTACTTTTTATCTAAAAAGTTTATTGTTTAACAGTGTATGCTTTGACTTATAGGCAGCAGCATCCAATCTCATGTATCATGAGTCTCTTGAGTGTTGTTGTGTTCTCTCTGTTTAATTTTCTTTCAAAAATATTACTGTGAAGTGCATCATGGCTTGCAAATGCAGCAAAATCAGTGCTAGTGATAGCAACAGCAAGAGGCAAAGAAGAAGTATTGATCTGGAAGTGAAACAAAAGGTTACTAAAGGACACGAAGATGGAATGCTATTTAGGCATGTCGCACTTGACAATCACAATGATCTCAAAGACAAAGAAAAAATTCTCCAAGCTGTTAAAGGACAGGCTCACTGAAAGCTACAAGCTAAATGCGAGAGGGACTTATACCAAATATGGGGAAATTGCTAATGGCATGGATTCAGGACCAAACACAAAAGCGAACCCCCCTCAGCAAGTTGATGATCACTGCTGAGGGATGAACCTTGTTCAAGATGCTTAAAGAAAAAGCTGGACCAGACTACAATATGGTGCTCACACAACGTCCAGATCACTTAATGTCCTATTTCATAGAGTGTATCATGGACACTAATCAAGGCATGATTGTAAACAACTAATGATGAAATTTAGTTTGAAAAACCAAGATTACAAATGAGACTGCAGCTAGAGAGGACTCAGAATAATCCCAGATTAGTTTTTCTTTAAAATGGAGTGATACTATTACTTTTACTCTGCAAAAGTAATATATATTCCTTTTCTAAAATTGTATTAATTGTCTGTATAAATTATGAAAAAAGTATGTTTATTTAAACTAGAAAATCAATGCAAAGTATATGGCAAATGTTTTCAATCTCTTCCCACAGTAACCAATGATAACAGCCTGACTTGCATTAACCAATACCATCAGTCTGGCTTGCATTTTTCATACCTTTATGAATGTTCACGCAAACACACATAGAAATATACATACATATATATTCAAGGTTTGGTGTTATGGTTGTTTACAAGAAAGTCATTGTATTATTTTCCTAGGACTGCTGTAGCAAAGTAGAGGCAGATTACAAATGAGTTCTGTTCCTAAATGTCTTTAAGTCGAATTCGTACATTTATGTTGGAACAGATACAGTTCATCAAATGTTTGTCTTAGTATGTAGTGTATAGCTACCTTTCTATGCATAAAAAACATTAAAGAAACACTTCCAGATACACTGTAACATCTTTAACATTATAATACAGTAATAACAATGTCTTGATGCACGTAGCAAAGTAGCACCCTCTTGTTATTACAAAGCATTTTATGTACCTCAGGATGTGGGTGGCTGTGGCCATGGCAAGCTGGATAAGACCTGAGGTGCTGGTGCTGGCAGAGTGGTGTGGCAGGGGGCTGGTGGGCCTGCTGCTGGGCTACGGAGACTTCCAGGTTGTGAACAGCAAGGCCAAAATCTGCCACCTGGCCATGTCACCCAAGTACCTCGACATGCAGACCTACAGGTGAGGGGCATGACCCGGACCTCAGACACTTCAGACTGAGGTGTGGCTAAACAGCAGTAGGGAGAGAATCCAGGCTGGGTTCCAATTCCCTTCTGCCACTGACTGCCTGCCCTGGGTTCTGTTTTTGTTCCCACTGTTTCTGCAAGTTCTGGCGCTTAGTCAATGTCACTTTCTTTCTTTGCTTTCTCCTGCCTTATCGATTTCACAGGGCATTGCAGCCTGAAGGGAGTGAATTAGAACTCTGAAGTAGAAACTGACAGATTTAAATATCTACTGTTTGTTAAAGGAATGCTGGTACTAGTTCATTTAATGATTCAGGAATTGTTATTGGATGTTTTACAGGGGTTGGCTCATAACTACAGGTTATATGTTAAGACTGTCATTCATAACCTGGGGACTGCCTGTGCCACAAATTGGGCAGCCCCCAAGAACACACTTTTATTTTCTATGACTCTGGAGGAAACTCTGGTGACATAGGCTGCAAGTCCAAAATCTGGACATCAGCCGTATTCGTTTCTTCTGAAGGCTCTAGAGAGAATCTATTCCATGACCCTCCTCTAGCTTCTGGTGACAGACAGTGATCCTTAGTGCTCCCTGACTTATAGATTTATCACTCTAATCTCTGTCTTCATCTTCACATGGCCACCTTCCCTTTGTGTTTTTCTCTCTCTTCTCTTTTAGAAGGACACTACTTACATTGGATTAGAACCCACCGTGCTACAGTGTGAACTCAGTTAATTGACTGATAACATCTTCAAAGATCTTATTTCCAAACAAAATTACATTCACGGGCACCAGACTCATCCTGAGACCAGACATTCACATGCATTTATGCATGTAATTTTATAATTTATATAATAACCAGATGAGTTTAAAGAAATAGTAGACATTCTCCTCAGTAAATTAATACACATATAATTGGTTATTTTGATTAACTGCATACAATTTCTATCACAAAGATTTGATATAATTATTAAGCAATTCCTCCACTGATGTGTCATCAGGTTGTTGTCATTTTTTTTTTTCCTTTTTGCTGCCTTAAAAAAAGAGATCTTTGCACATAGTAATTCTTGCACTAAAAACCCTCCCAAATATGTTCTTATATACTGGCTATTTTAGTTCTGTAAGATCATTTAAAATATAGCATTTCTGAGACAAACTACTTTAGATTTTAAGAGCTATTGGCAGATTTTGTAATGCTAATTCCTGAATTACTCCCAAAACCAAAAAAAAAAAAAAAGCCCGCTGCCCTCAAAATCAATTCTGACTTATGTACACACTATACAACAGAGTAGAATTGCCACAGGGGTTTCCAAGGAGTGGTTGGTGGATACAAACTATCAACCGCTTGGTTAGCAGCTGAGATCTTAACTATTGTGCCACGAGTGCTCTGGATTACTCCCAATTTTCCCCATCATGAGATTCTATTTCTAATCTTAATTTTTGTCAAATAATGTATTTAATTAGTTTTTAATTTATGTTTTTGTGTCTATGACTGCTAAAGTTAAATATGTTTCATACGTTAAAGGAAGTTTGGATTTTCTTTGTTTGAGCTATATATTTTAGCCACTTTTGTTGGTTATTTTTCTTTTAATTAGCTTTTATTTATTATTTGTATATTAAGCATGTTAATCCCTTGTCTGCCATTTGTATCACAAATATTTTCCAAATTAACATTTGTCTATATACCTTGATTTTGATGTTTTTTGCCAAATAGAAAATAAGTTTTATATAGAACTGTGCATCTTATATTTCAAAGGGAAGTTGAGATTTCTATATTGCTTAGAATGATCTACCCATTTCTAGTATTTTAAAGTTTTTTAATAAATGTTTATAATATTATGGAAACAGTTTGTGATATCTTGGCTTAAAGCTGAGTAGTTGTGTGAGTTTGGGGAAGTATCAGAACCACTACGTCTACATCACTCTCTGTATTTATACCAGAAGACCCTACTATGTTCCAAGATTAAAGCGTGTGTGTTAAACTTCATAAAAACCACAAAATACTTATGATGGTATCTTAGTTATCTAGTGCTCCTATAACAGAAATACCACAAGTCAATTGTTTTAACAAAGAGAAATTTATTTCTTCATAGTAAAGCGGGTAAAAGTCCAAATTCAAGCTGTCAGATCCAGGAGAAGGCTTTCTCTCTCTGTCACCCTTCTCATCAATCTTCCGCCAGACTAGGAGCTTCTCTGCTCAGGGACACTGGGTACAAAGTGCTCCTGGCACTGCTTTCTTGGTGGTATGAAGTCCCCGTGCCTCTCTGCTCGTTTCTCCCTTTTATATCTCAAGAGATTGCCTCAAGACACAATCCAAACTTGTAGGTTGAGGCCTGTGTCACTAACCCAACTGCTGCCCATCCTCCCTCACGAACATCATAGAGGCAGGATTTATAACATATAGGAAAATCACACAATACTGGGAATCATGGCCCAACCACATTGATACATATAGTTTTGGGGGGACACAATTCAGGAAAGATGGTAAATACCTTGACTTGTTCATGTATCAATGGAGTAGGGATCTACATCAACGTTGGGGAGGACGATTGTGAAAATACAGAAGCTTACCAGCTATGGTCTTCTATTCTTAATCCAGAAGTGCTGGTACTTGATAGTGCAGAGCTCGCCAAGTTATTAGTGGAATTGAATGCTTTAATGTTCACTCATAGCTTGGCTAAGTGTTTTTATCTTGATTTAAAATTAAAGTCTCTATATCCAGCCCTTTTCTCCTCAAATGCTCCAGACTGACGGTCAAATGAACTTCAGCTTCGTATCAGGTCTCCTTAAATTGACACACGTTCACGTACAGTTGGTTGAATACATAGCAGAGCATAAGGTTTTGAACTATAAATAACAGTATGTCATTTTATGTTTACAACTCCTCAATGACTTCCTGTTTCATTTAGAATAAAGTATAGATTCTTTACCTTTGCTTACAAAGCCCTACATCCTCTCTCCCCCTGCTTATCCCTCCCACTGTATGTTCTGCCACTTTTCTACTTACTTAGTCTTCTCTACACATACAGGCCTTTACTTGATTCCTCAACAACACCAAGCTTGTTCATTCTGAGTGGCCTGGAATTACCTTCCCAGAGCTTTTCACACGGCCAGTGCTTTCTGATCACGTATCACCCTACAAGTCCCCACCTCAGAAAAATCCACCTCGTTCATCTAATCTGAAATCAGGCACCAGTAACTTTCTATTGCTTCTTATTTTTAATTTCTTGCATGCAAGCATTTTTCATGTGTATATGTTAATTGCCTCCCCCAAATAGATGCATATAAATTTTCAAAAGAAGAGTTTAAAACATTGTCAAGAGTTTCACAATTAAGGGATAGAACTGGGATCAAATCCAACTCCCATGCATTAACCACTATTTTGTATAAGAAGAAAAATGTAGTTAAGAACGTGAAATGCAGCTAAGAAGAGTATTTGAGTGAGATGTGAGATAAGCCCCAACCAGGGTTTGTATAACCCGCTGCTGTCAAGTTGATTCCAACTCATCGCAGCTCTGTAAGTCAGAGTAGAATTGCCCCATGGGGTTTCCAAGGCTGTAAATCTTTACAGAAGGAGACCGCCTCATTTTCCCTCACGGAGCAGGCTGATGAGTTCAAACCACTGACCTGTTGGTTTGCAGCAGGGTGCTTAACCGCTGCACCACCAGGTGATGGAAGCTGACACCAAGTTGTATTCTACTGAGGATTAAGAAGCAAATAGGTTTTGAGGAAATCTATTTTACAACAAAGTTTTCCTGAGAATACAAAAAAAACTCCTGGAATAAGAAAGATGTGAGTTTTTAATGTTGTTAGGGAGGCGCTAAAGGAGATTTTGAGGTTACAAGAGTAATAGTCTTGTTCCTTTGAGTCAGGTCATCATGAAGACAAAGGAATGGGAAGGGAATGAAGAATAACAAGGAACAGATTTACCTTAGTTTGGGAAAAGGAAAAGCAAGCATTTTGGAACGGTGGTTAACAGTAAATATTTTGAGATAAACAGACCTAGTTTAAACTTTGATTAGCATCGGTTCACTCAATGTAAAACCAAAACATGTAATAGCTACTTTTTTAGGATGAGCACGACATCATTCCTCCTCATTTTGTCTAGCACAGTAGACCACAGGATTGTCTGATTCAAAGTGGCCAGCCAATACCAGTCCATTTCAGCTTACTAATGCCTAGGATATTGATCTCTATGCATTTCATTTTTGACAACTTCCAGTTTTCTTAGATTCATACTTTGTACATTCCACATTCTAGTTACTAATGAATGTTTGCAGTTGTTTCTTCTCATTTTGAGTGGTGCAACATCATCAAATGAAGATCCTGAAAGCTTGACTCCAGCCACATCGTTAAAATCCACTTTACTCTGAGGAGGAAGCTCCTCCCCAGTTGTATTTTGAGTGCCTTTCAACCCAAAGGGCTCCTCTTCTGGCACCATTTTAGACAATGTTCCACTTCTATATGTAAGGTTTTCACTGGCCAGTTTTTTCAAAGTAGACTGCCAGATCCTTCTTTCTTCTCTGTTTTAGTCTGGAAGTTCACATGAAACCTGTCTACCATGGGTGACCCTACTGGTATTTGAAATACTAGTGGCATAGTTTCCCACATCACAGTAACATGCAAGCCACAACAGTACAACAAACTGACAGATGATTGGTCAGTGATAAGATACTATCCATACACCTACAAGGAAGACCAGTTAGTACTACTATTATTCAAATTTATGCACCAGCCATTAATGCCAAAGATGAAGAAATTGATGATTTTTTCATCCAAACATGTTATCAAGATACACTGACAATAACTGGTGATTGGAATGCAGTTGAAGACAGAGAAGGCAATTGGCAGTTGGAAAATATGGCCTTGGTGTTAGAAACAACACCGGAAATCACATGATAGAATTTTTCAAGATCAGTGACCTCCTAATTGCAAATACATTTTTCAACAACATAAAAGGTGACCACACACATGGACCTTGCCGGATGGAATACACAGGGATGAAATCAACTATATCTGTGGAAAGAGACAATGGAGAAGCTCAATAACAAGGCCAGGGCCAACTGCCAAACAGGCCAATTGCTCATATACAAGTTCAAATTGAAGCTTAAGAGAATTAAAACAAGTTCAAGACAGCCAAAATTCTACTTAGAGTATATCTCACCTGAACTTAGAGACCACATTAAGAATAGATTTAACACGTTACACATTAATTACTGAAGACCCAATGAGTTGTGGGATGGCATCAAGGACATCATACATGTAAGTCTTAGTTATCTAGTGCTGCTGTAACAGAAATAACACAAGTGGACGATTTAACAAAGAGAAATGTATTCTCTCACAGTCTAGGAGGCTAGAAGTCCAAATTCAGGGAACCATCTCCAGGGGAAGGCTTTTACTCTCTGTCAGCTCTGGGGGAAGGTCCTTGTCCTCAATCTTCCCTGGTCTAGGGGCTTTTCAGTGCAGGGACTCCAAGTCCAAAGGATACCCACTCCTGGCTCTGCTTTCGTGGTGGTAAGAAGTCTCCTGCCTCTCTGCTCTCTTCTCTCTTTTATATCTCAAAAGAGATTGACTTAAGACAAAACTAATCTTGTAGATTAAGTCCTGCCTCATTGGCATAACTGTCTCTAATCCTGCCTCATTAACATCATAGAGACAGGATTGACAAAACATAGGAAAATCACATCAGATGACAAAATGGCAGACAATCACACAATATTGGGAATCATGATCTAGCCAATTTGGCACACATATTTGGGGACACAATTCAATCCATAACAATGAAGAAAGCAAAAGGTCATTAAAAAGGCAGAAAAGAAAAAAAAAAAAGGATGTCAGAAGAAACTCTGAAACTTTCTCTTGAAGGAGGAACAGCTAAAATGAATGGAACATATGATGGACATAAAACAGCTGTACAGAAGATGTCAAAGGGTGGCTCAAGAAGACAAAGTAAACTATCACAATGAAATGCAAAAAGAGCTGGAGTTAGAAAAGCAAAAGGGAAGAACAAGCTTGGTATTTCTCAAGCTAAAAGAACTGAAGAAAAAAATCAAGCCTTGAATTACAGTATTGAAGGATTCTATGGACAAAATACGAAACTATGCAGGAAGCATCAAAGAAGATGGAAGAAATACATAGAAATGCTTTGCCAAATAGAATTGGTAAACATTCAACCATTTCAAGAGGTAGCATATGATCAAGAACTGTTGATATTGAAAGGAGAAATCCAAACCGTACTGAAGACACCGGTGAAAAACAAGACTGCAGGAATTGGCGGATTGTCAACTGAGATGTTTCAACAAACAGATGCAGTGCTGTATAAAATGTGGGAGTTTTGTCAGCTATATAGCTTGTTTGAACCTCTGGTCACTCATCCCTGCTAAGAAATTTGGAAAAGAGCTATCTGACCAACCAAATGGAAGAGGTCCATATTTGTGCCATTCCAAAGAGAGGTGATACCAAAGAATGTGGACATTATTGAACAATGCCAGTAAAATTTTGCTGAAGATCATTCCAGAGCAGTAGCAGCAGTCCATTGACAGAGAACTGCTGGGAATTCAAGCCAGATTCAGAAGCAGATGTGGAGAGAGGGATGTCACTGCTGATGTCAGATGGGTCTTATTTGAAAGAAGAAAATACCAGAAAGATATTTGCCTGTGTTTTATTGAATATGCAAATGTATTGGACTGTGTGGATCATAACAAAATATGGATAGTATTTCTAAAAATGGGAATTCTAGAGCACTTAATTGTGCTCATGAGGATCCTGTACATAGACTAAGAGGCAGTCTTTCTAACAGAACAAAGGGATACTGGGGGGTTTAGAGTCAGGAACGGTGTTTTTCAGGGTTGTACCCTTTCACCATTTCAGCATACTTATTCAATACGTTTGCTGAGCAAATGATCTGAGAAGCCAGACTATACGAAGAAGAACGTGTCACCAGAATTGGAGGAAGAGTCATTAACAACCTGCAATATGTAGATGACACAACTTTGCTTGCTGAAAGTGAAGAGGAATTGAAGCACTTATTGATGAATTTCAAAGACTACAGCCTTCAGTATGGATTACACCTCAACATAAAGGAAGCAAAAATTCTCACAACTGGACCAATAAGCAATATCATGATGAACAGAGAAAAGATTGAAGTTGTCAAGGATTTCGGTTTACTTGGATCCACAATCAGCAGCAGTCAGGAAATCAAACAATGCGTTGCACTGGGTAAATCTGCTGCAAAAGGCCTCTTTAAAGTGTTAAAAAGCCAAGGTTTCACTTTGAGGAACAAGGTGTGCCTGACCCAAGTCATGGTATTTTCAACCACCTCATTTGCATGTGAAAGCTGGAGAATGCATAAGGAAGACTGAAGAAAAATCTATGCCTTTGAATTATGGTATTGATGAAGAATATTGAATATATCATTGACTGCCAGAAGAATGTACAAATCTATCCTGAAAGAAGGACATGGAGAATATTCCTTAGAAGGGAGGATGGCAAGACTTTGTCTTAAGTACTTTGGACATGTTACCAGGAGGGACCCCTCCCTGAACATCATGCTTGGTAAAGTAGAGGGTCAGCGAAAGAGAAGTCTCTCAATGAGTTGAATTGACACAGTGGCTGCAATAATGGTCTCAAGCATAGCAATGATTGTGATGTTGGTGCAAGTCCAGGCAGTGTTTTGTTCTGTTGTTCATAGGGTCTCTACAAGTCAGAATCAACCTGAGGGCAGCTACTTTGAAGAGTTGTCATACAGATTTGAGAAAATCAGAGTAAAGTACTCACTGGAGTGCTTAGCATATAGTTAGAACTCAAGTAGTTGTAGTTATCATTATGTAATAAACAGCTTACTCAAATACATTCTCCTGGCAAGTGCTGACCAAGTCTTGAGCTTCCAGTACCTTTCAGGAGAAAGTGCTGTCTAGATAACTTCATGTGTCTTTACCTTAAATAAGCATGTTTTCTTCTACCTACAAGCACAGATATGTTGCTGTTGTTAGTTGCCATCAAATTGGCTTCAATTCATGGCAACCACATGCACAACAATACAAAACACTGTCTAACTCTGCACCATCTTCAATAACATTGGCTTCCTCAAGTCTGTTGTCACAAACATTGTGTGTTTTGAGCGCCTTCAGACCTAGGGACCTCATCTTCCAGAAATATATATAACAATATTCTATTGTTATCGTAGGGTTTTTTTTTTCTTTGTATCAAATACATTTAATTTCAGTTCTAAAGTGAATGCAAAATTTAGATACATGAAATAGAATATAATGTAAATGTCAAAATTATAATGTAGACAGTATTTACCATGTTGAAATGATACAATTAAAAAACTTTGGGAATGTGGCAAATGTAGGAGAAGAAGTATAAGCAGAAACATTACGAAAAATAATAACATTGACTAAATTTACTGTGGTGTGAGTATGAAAGAAGATATACCTATTTTTTTTTCCAATGCTAAAGAGGGTTATTGATACTGTGGAAAAAAAAGAGAGAACTTGTGTTTATTGTTTGTAAAAACCACACATAATTTCCTGCATCCATAGGGATTTATTTAGCTAATTTCAGAAAAAGATTGCCAGGCCCTTCTTCCTGATTTGTCTTAGTGTGGAAGCTCTGCTGAAACCTGTTCATCACCGGGACCCTAATGAATTTTCAACAGCGGTGGCACAGTCTCCAGCATCACAACAGCAAGCAAACCACCATTGTATATAACAAACCGACAGATGGCCAGTGAGGAGACATGGTAACACTTCAAAATATTGCTAATACAACAATTATCTTGGGTGTTTGAAGAGAAATAACATGAACAAAGAAATATTCTTGGAATGAATCACTGACGATCGCGTTAATAGTAGCCATCCAAGTGAATGCTGAACTCCTATCTGTCTATACTACGGAATTAATTGATGCCAGATAAACTGAGGGTAACTCTCTTTCTCTCTCTCTTTAAGAGAACTGTACAATTACAGGCTGTCATATTTGCTCCTATAATAAATAAATACATAGTTGGTGGCAATAGAGAGTCCTTATTGAAAAGGAAATATCAATTAAGACATGATTAAATCATAGTGTTTCAAATAGGTAGCACATTTCACGTCTTCTTTGGTGTTTTTTTACACCTCGCTTTTGGTGTTGTTTGTTATTATACCTTCTGTCTTAGTCATCTAGTGCTGCTATAACAGAAATACGGCAAGTGGATGGTTATAACAAAGACAAATTTATTTTCTTACAGTTTGGTAGGTTAGAAGTCCAAATTGAGGGCATCAACTCCAGAGGAAGGTTTTCTTTCTCTGTCGGCTCTGGAGGAAGGTCCTTGTCATCCTTGTCTGGGAGCATCTCAGGTCAGGAACCTCAGGCCAAAAAACGAGCTCTGCTCTCAGTGCTGCTTTCTTGGTGGTATGAGGGCCCCCACTCTCTTCTAGCTTCTGTTTCCTTTTATCTCTTGAAAAACAAAAGGTGGGTGCAGGCCACACCCCAGGGCAACTCCCTTTACATTGGATCAGGGATGTGACCTGGTAAGGGTACTACAATTCCATCCTAATCCTCTTTAACATAAAATTATAATCATAAAATGGAGGACAACCACACAATACTGGGAATCACAGCCTAACAAAGTTGATACACATATTTTTTGGGGGACATAACTCAACCCATGACACCTTCTAAATATATGTCAACATCATCAGCTCTAGTCCTTGATCTACACTGTATAGTATGTGGGAATTTTGTCAGCTGTATAGTCTGTTTGAGTTTTCGGGTACTCATCTGTAATAAGGGAAATAAGACTTGTATCAGAGTGTGGCTGGTATAACAAAATGAAATAATTCAAGACACATGCCTTCTATAGAGCTGGTGAATCTCATGCCTGGTATAGAGATTGCCTTTCTCCCTCCTTTTTCTGTTTCATCTAATTATGGGATTTCAGCTATCCCCTGAATTAAAACAGTTCTCAAATCTGTATCTTTAGTTTCATATTTCCAACTTTCTGCTTTTTTTTCTTCAAGGCTTGAGGCAAATACTACCTCATCAATGGTGATGTCTATTAACACTCCACAACTGTTAGCTTTCCTCCTTTAAGTCTAGTATCTTAAAGGTATTTTTTTAATGATCTCTGTTTTACTTCTACCTTAACCTCTCTTTCTATATTTATACTGCAGTAATCAGAATCAATTCTCCAGTCATTTTAAATCAATTACTTATGAATCCAATGACCACTATCATACCAGGTTGTCAGAACAAGTTTCCATACAACCTAGAAGGTATGTTTATTAATTATACTTGTCAATAAATATTTAAGTGAAGATTTGATGATGGACTTTGGAAATTGTCAGTATGTTTATTATATCCACAAGATCACTATTAAAAAAAAGATTTGAATATCCTAAAGTCATATATTCAAGTGAAAATGTGCATTTTAATCTACCGTCCATTGTTACTTGGGTTTGTTTTGCTTCAATGTAAAACAATCACTGCATGCATATAATTGCATAATTTTAAGTTAGAGCATATCTGTTTTTTTATCTGTCACGTTTTTCAGGAAAACAACCTCTTTGCTATTTGTAGCTACAATGCCATATCTAGAATTACCAGTTATTTCCTAGAACAGGGTACTTACTTTTTCTGTTCGTAATATATGGTCCCTTCAACATCAGCTTGTGATTCACTGTCAGCATATTTATCAGCCACTTACACTGTCATTCAAAAGAGCTAAGAAAATTGTGCTTTCATTGAAAAGGTTCAGCAAAAAAAAAAAAAAAAAAGGTTCAGTAGTGCACAATAATTCTTGGTACGAATAGTCACTGTCACGCTACTTTCAGTTACACACATAAAGCCAAATAAATTTGAATATGACATGATGATCCTCAAGCCTATATTCCATAAGTTCATAATATTTTCTGTTCTCTACCATCATTATAGATATTTTCTGACATGCAAAAATTATTAATAAAGTGGTGTCAATTATACCAAAGAAAGGAACTGTACACATGAATGATATTATTGAGTAGTTATTCTAAATTGTAAAAATCTACTTAAAATATGATTCTAGTAAAAACTAAACAAAAAAAATTCTCATTTAAAAATATGACATTTACTGCTAATTTTCTATACTTCACTGTATCTAGCACCATAATTGAAACTGACGCTGACCCATGATACAACTGAAAAACAAACCCTAGCTCCGCCCCGTAGAGTTTCCAAGGGGCGCCTGGCGGATTCGAACTGCCGACTCTTTGGATAAAAGGAATACAAAAAAAAACAAAAACTATCATTCTCAGATGAAAACACACTATGTGTAAAAACAACAAAATTTCTATTATTTTCTTTATGACTTTATGAAGTTGGAAATATAATGAGAAAAAAAATTCTCAGTTAAACATTTTCTCTGCTTCGAGATATATATATATATATACATACAGAAAGACAGAATTAGGACAAATTTTTACCTGGTTTTCTTCAACACATTCCAAAATAATTTATTGTCTGAAATGGTCAAGTTTGTTTCACCTGATAGCTTCCTAATCATCAATGCTTATTTGTATTTAAAAATTATACATACTTCAGAGATTTCTGGCTCCTTATTTTATGAGACACAGTTCAGAAAAATATATTTGCTGAAGGCATAGAGTGTATCAACAGAGAATAAATGTAGTATCTATGAAAATAAAACATTTAAAAATAATTGGAATCTTCATTATCCAGGAAGTCTTAATTAAGGTTAAAATTCTGGCTTGAATTTTGTAGACATAGGGTTTCTTCTGTTTTTTACTGGGAAGAGCAAACAACCAGATGATACTCTAAGTGTTATTTTTTTTTGCGAAAAGGAGCAAAGGCACTAGGCATAAATCAAATTTCTGAAATTATAAGTAAACTTTAGAGCTCATTCCTATCAAAATTATATATGGAGATATCCACTCATAATATTCAATGACTATGAAAATATTTCTTTAAATTAATATTTGCATTTTCCATTTAATATTTTAAATATCTATTGCAAAGGCGATAATGCCATTCTATTTCTTTATATGTTATAATTAAGGTAAACCTGAGCTTTTTGGCTTATAATAGGATAATAATTTTCTTAAATAATTTCTTGGTTTTAACAAGCCATGAGATCCACAAGGGTAGGGACCCTGTTCATTCCCTCTGCACCCCTCCCCACCACACAGGTTATAGCTTTAATTTATAGCATTGTGGTCAGACCAAAAAAAAGCTCTTGGTACATATGTATTAAATGAATGTATGAATGAATTTGAAAATGCAATCTGACTTTATCAATTAAGGATTTTAATGCAACATGCATTACCTGAAAAGCCCAATTATTACTACTAAGACATTAGTTTAAAAAGAGAGAGAGGAAAAAAAAAAGATCAAAGAGGACCTTAAATAAGACTTAAAATAGAACTATGACTCAAACCTTTTAATGTGCAAGTCGGTATGGACCCAGCCTAAAGAGACAGAATCTTTTATGAAGATATATAATTAAAAAGAGTTTAGAGAGAAGCTCCAATTTTCCATGGAAATAAATTCCACAAAATTACAGCTGTCCAGTTATAGCTGATTTCACAGACTCTAGGAGAATCTCACTTTTTGCTGAGTTTTCTACAAACATTTAGTCTCAGTTGTAAAATGTCATTTTGCTCCCAACTTAAGGCAGCAACCAAAGAACCTACTTGTATTTCTTCAATTTTTGGATTCATAATCAACATGTTCTTTTCTGGGAAAATGCCCAATCCTTGCCTATTAGAATAAGAAGGGAAATAGTTATTAGCTTATGTTGACCATTTAAACACAAATTTTTCCCATGCTGAAAAATTCAAATAGAACTATAAAAGCTAATTTAATAAGGGTAAGAGCCAATTTAGAAGGTCACAGGAAAAGGCATTTTGCTTCTCAAACAGCAAGTTCAAAAGCTCTTGATAGGAACTGTTTCATGGCATCACTTCTGGACTTGTTGGAGATCACTGACAAGCGATAGGACACTCTTTAACTCAGGTCCTGCTCCTGTGCAATCTTGTTAGCCTCTTATTCCTCCTGAGAAAAAACACGAAGTGTGGTTATAAACAAGTTCTTTTTGTAAGCATGCTTAAAGTTACTTCTTTAAAGCATTGTCCTTAAAAATAGATACATTGGAAGAGGAACTACTTATCCTATTGGACAAAGAATTATGGAAACGCTTTTTTTTTTTTTGTACTTTCTTTGCAAATATGTAAGCCATGCACAAAAATAAAACCAATCTGAGAACTATTAAAAACACAGACTATTTGGAAGCTAAAAATGGCAAAGCCCAGCTCCATCGCTTGCATTATTCAAGAGTCTTCGTTCTAAATGAGCTCCATCTTTTTTCTCAAATGAAATAAAACTTCAAGTATAAAAGCCTGGCACTATTACGGAGTCAATACAATATACCACAGGCTATATAAAAGAGGTTTTCAGAATGCCTAAAATGATGGGATCATCCCCGGAAACTTTACTTGGATTCAGGCTTAAAAATCAGCCATATATACCTGTTGTTTTTTGTTAGGTGCCACTGAGTCAGTTCCAAGTCATATTGACCCTATGCACAACAGAATGAAATGCTGCCTGGTCCTGTGCCATCCTCACAATTGTAGTTATGCTTCAGCCCATTGTTGCAGCCACTGTGTCAAACCATCTCCTTGAGGATCTTCCTCTCCTTTGATGACCTTCTGCTTTACCAAGCATGATGTCCTTCTCCAGAGGCTGGTCCCTCCTGATAACATGTACAAAGTAAGTGAGAGTAAGTCTCGACATCCTTGCTTCTAATGAGCATTCTGGCTGCACTTCTTCCAAGAACACATCTGTTTTTTCCTCTGACAGTCCATAGTATATTTAATAATCTTCACCAACACCCTAATTCAAAGGCATCAATTTTTCTTCAGTCTTCCTTATCCATTTTCTGAAGCAATTGAAAACCCCATGGATTCGGTCAGGCCCACTATAGTTCTTCAAGGGACATCTTTACTCTTGAATACCTTAAAGAGGCCTTATGCAGCAGATGTGCCCAATGCAATGTTGTTTGATTTCTTGTTTGCTGCTTCCAGGGGCATTAATTTTGGGTCCAAGTAAAATGAAATGCTTGACAACTGCAATCTTTTCTCAGTTTATGTGACTTATTGGTTCAGTTGTGAGAATTTTTGTTTTCTTTAGGTTGAGGTATAATCCATATTCAAGGCTCTGGTCTTTGATCTTCATTAGTAAGTCTTCAAGTCCTCTTCACTTGCCGTAAGCAAGGTCATGTCAACTGTATATCACAGATTGTTAATGAATCTGCCTCCAATCCTAATGCCTCGTTCTTCTTCATATAGTCTAGCTTCTTGAATTATTGGCCCAGCATACAAATTGAATAAATGTGGTGAAAGGATACAACCCTGATGCACACCTTTCTTAACTTTAAACCACACAGTATCCTCTTGCTCTGTTAGAAGGACTACCTATTGGCCTATGTACAGGTTTCTCAGGAGCACAATTAAATGTTCTAGAATTCCAATTCTTTGAAATGTTATCCATAATTTGTTATGATCCACACAGTCACATGTCTTTGCATGGTCAATAAAACACAGGTAAACATCTCTCTGGTATTCTCTGCTTTCAGCCATGATCCATTGACATCAGCAATGATATCCCTGGTTCCTCATCCTCTTCTGAATTCTGCTTGAATTTCTGGAAGTTCCCAGGTGATATACTGCTGCAACTGCTTTTGAGCTATCTTCAGCAAAATTTGTTAATGATATTATGTTAATAATATTATGTTAATGATATTTGTTAACGATTGCATGTGATGTTAATGAGCAATAGCTCAATAATTTCTGCATTCTTTTGAACAGCATTTCTTTGGAATGGGCACAAATACGGATCTCTTTCAGCCATTTGGCCAGGTAGCTGTTTTCCAAACCTTCAATTTCTTCATCTTTGTCCTTAGTGGTTTGTGCATAAATTTGAATAGTAATCCTATTAACTGGTCTTCCATGTAGGCATAGGGACACTGATCTTGCACTTCGGAATACATCTTGAAATTTTTTTTTTTTTTTTGAGATTCCTCCTGAATTTGTCATTCCTGGCATAGTAGACTATAATTGATTCAAAATGGCCAGTACCAGTCAATTTCAGCTCAGTGATGCCTAGGATATCAATGTTTATGCATTCCAGTTTATTTTTGACAACTTCCAATTTTCCTGGATTCGTATTTCATAATTCCACATTCTGATTGTCAACTGATGTTTGCAGCTGTTTCTTCTCATTTTGAGTAGTGCCACATAAGCAGATGAAGGCCCAGAAAGCTTGACATTACTTTGAGGAGGCTGCTCTTCCCTGGTCGTATTCTGAGTGCCTTCCAACCTGAGGAGCTTATCTTCCAGCACTATATCAGACTATATCAGTGTTCTGCTACTACTCATAAGGTTTTCCCTGGCCAGCTTTTTCAGAAGTAGACTGCTAGTCTGTCTTAGCATGGAAATTCAGCTGAAACTGGTCTACCAAGGGTGATTGTGGCGGTACCTGAAATACTGGTGACAAAGCTTCTAGTATCACAGCAACATGTAGGCCACCACAGTACAACCTGCTCCTCACTTAATGATTATCTCATTATCTGACATTTCACCTAATGACTGTTCAACTATTTTGCACATTAATAATGTATGTTTGGCAGTAATGAATGCCAAGGTGCGAGGTGAGAGTAACACTGGCTGTGAAGGCTAAGGTCATGTGTCAACTTGGCAGAGCCATGATTCTCAGTTGTGTGACAGTTATGTAATAATGTAATTTGGCAGTTACGTAATGATATAATTTGGCGGTTATGTCATGATGAAATTTAGCAGTTATGTAATGATTAAATTTGGCAGTTAAGTAGTGATGCAATTTGTTAGTTACATAATTATGTTAGTCATTCTCCATGTTGTGATCTACTGTTGTCACCCTGCATTTTCACATAACACCGATTTTCACAAAACAATCTGGTCTTTGGAACCTAACCAATGTCGATAAGTGAGGAGTGGGTGTATATGTTTCAAATGCCACTTCCTATGTGTGATGAATGCACATTAAATGTTATGATCCCTTTCTTTTTTCTTAAGCTGTAAAAATACTTAAATAACAAGGTTGCAACTTAAGAAATAATTTTATTTTTTTAATTTTAATAACTTAGTGTGAACTGCTTTAGTACCCTGGGTAATGAAGGAAGGAATCCAAGCTGCACTGAAGGGATTGGCAAAAAAACAAAGCTCCAGGAATTGACAGAATACCAACTAAGATGTTTCAACAGGATACAGCATTGGAAGTGCTCACTCACCTATGTCAAGAAATTTAGAAGACAGCTATCTAGCCATATTTGTGCCCATTCCAAAGAAAGGTGATACAACAGAATGTAGAAATTATCAAACGATATCATTAATATCACATGCAAGTGAAATTTTGCTAAAGATAATTCAAAAGCAGTTGCAGCAGTACATCAACAGGGAACTGCCCAAAGTTCAAGCTGGATTTAAAAGAGGACATGGAATGAGGAATACCATTGCTGATGTCAGACGGATCTTGGCTGAAAGTAGAGCATAGCAGAAAGATGTTTACCTGTGTTGTACTGACTATAAAAAAGCATTCTACTGCATGGATCATAACAAATTATGTATAAAATTGTGAAGAATGGAAATTCCAGAACACTTAGTTATGCTCATGAGGAACCTGTATATAAACCAAGAGGCAGTCATTCAAACAGATCAAGGGAACACCTTGTGGTTTAAAGTTAAGAAAGGTGTGTGTCAGGGTTGTATCCTTTCACCATACTTATTCAATCTGTGTGCTGAGCAACTAATCGTAGAAGCTGAACAATATAAAGAAGAACACAACATCAGGATTGGATTAACAATATGCAACATGCAAATGACACAACCTTTCTTGCTGCAAGTGAAGAGGACTTGAGGCACTTTCAAAGACCACAGCCTTCGGTATGGATTATACCTCAACATAAAGAAAACAAAAATCCCCACTACTAAACCAATAAACAACATCATGATAAACAGAGGAAATATTGAGGTTGTCAAGAATTTTATTTGAATTGGATCCACAATCAATATCCATGAAAGCAGCAGTCAGGAAATCAGATGACATATTGCAGTGGGCAAATCTGCTGCAAAATACTTCTTTAAAGTGTTAAAAAGCTAAGATGTCACTTTGAAGACTATGGTGTGCCTGACCCAAGCCATGGTATTTCCAATACCCTCATATGCATGCAAAAGCTGGACAATGAATAAGGGAAGATGGAAGAAGACTTGATGCCTTTGAATTATGGTGTTGGTGATGAATATTGAAGTAACATGGACTGCCAGAAGAACAAACAAATCCATCTTGGAAGAAGGACAGCCAGAGTGCCCCTTAGAAGCAAGGATGGAGAGACTTAGTCTCACGTACTTTGGTCATATTATCCGGAGGGGCCTGTCTCTGAAGGAGAACATCATATTTTGGTAAAGTAGAAGGTCATGGTAGAAGAGGAAGACCCTCAATGAGATGGATCGACACAGTGGCTCAAAAATGGGCTCAAGCATAACAATGTGTTGCAAGGATGGTGCAGGACTGGGCAGTGTTTCATTCTGTTGTACATGGGGTTGCTATGAGTGAGAATCAACTTGATACCACCAAACAACAAAGAGAATAATATTTTGAGTTACTTATAGCTATGAATGAGAATCGATAAACCAATGCCTTACTCTGTTTTTCCCATATGCTTAATCAGAATCAGAGTCATATGAAGAGTAGAAATTTGGGAGTCTTAACTGGAGGCTGAGCCAGGCTCTCTGACATAGTATTTGATGGACCTATACAATTTTTAATCTTATTTGGAATTTCCTCTAATTCTTATAATAGTATTTTATACCAATATTTGAGATTTAATACCTAAATCTCACATATGGAGAAAAAAAAAAAAAACACATGGAAATGGCAACAAGTCATATATTGCAGGATTATAGCAATGAAAAAAAAATTGAATTTTATACTCATATAAAAAAATATATATATATACTTTTTCTTCCACCTCAAAGATAGCTTTAAAGTGGAAGCTAAATTATAAAATTGCAGGCAATTTTATTAAAATATTAAAATTAATCAGAACATAGTACTGATTTACATTGTCTTCTGAATTGCCAAAAACATAGGCAAAGCTATTTCCATCCTGTGCATTTTTCAAATTTTGAAATGATTTATTTTCTGAAACCAACTCTTAATAAAATGGAATAAATAAGCTTAATGTGCACCAACTTAGATGTTAAACACATTTTAGATTTTATTTTACCTGCTGGACACTATGGAGCCCTGGTAGTGCAGTGATTAAGAGCTTGGCTGCTAACCAAAATGCTGGCAGTTCGAATTCACCAGCCGCTCCTTGGAAACCCTGTGGGGTAGTTCTACTCTGTCCTATATGGTCACTATGAGTCAGAATTGACTAGATGGCCACAGGTTTGCTTTTTTTTTTTTGGTATTACTGGACTCTATACATCACACTTAAAAGTTAGTACTAACATACAAGAATAGCTTGTACTTAGAAATCATCAATGCAATTAACTCACCTACAGTATAAACCAAACCAAACCAAACCAAATCTGCTGTCTTCAAGTTGATTCTGACTCACAGCCACCCTTAAACTCAGAGTGGAACTGCCCCATAGGATTTCCAAAGCTGTGAATCTTTATGGAAATAGACTGCCATATCTCCAACATGGCAGCTAGTAGATTCAAACTGCTGATCTTTTGGTTAGCAGTTGAGTGCTTTAACCACTGCTTCACCAAGGCTCCTATTTTTACTTACAGTATACCCAAAACTAAAAACAAACCCATCCCTTCAAGTCAATTCAGACTCGTAGTGACCCTATAGAACAGAGTAGAATTTCCAAGGGGCAGCTGGTGGATTTGAACTGTCAACCTGTTGGTTAACAGCAAACCCTTAACCACTGCACCAACAGGGTATAGGACTGCAGATTTTCATTGCTGTAAATTTTCCGCTTTTCTGACACTCAGCCTAAGAGAAGCACGAAATCATAGGCAAGGCTCTTAAAAATATTACCTGCATGAATTCATGTATCATGTGATCTATCAAAAAATATCAGTTGACCACCTACTGTGCACAAGACCCCAAGAGTATACAAAATAATGGTTCATGACCTCAAGGATTATAGCTCAAGGAGTAATAATAGTAATTGGTGGAAAAAAAGACATGTACATGAGGTCTATAAAATTCCTCCTGGTAATATAGTTCTCTGAAGGTATGTAAAAGTTTAAGTTGCAAAACAGTATCAACAGAACAATGTCTTAGATGCCCGATGCTGTTGTAACAAAAAATACAACAATTGGGTGGCTTTAAGGAGCAGGAATTGATTGTTTCGCAGTTTTGGAGGGTAGAAGTTCAAATCAGTGCATTGGGCATAAGGGAGGGTCCTTCCTTGTTGATAGCCGTGGGCATTCCTTGAAGTTCCTTGGCTGATAGATAGATTCTCATGTAGTCTCTTCCCCCGTGTGTCTCAGTGTGTCTGTTTTTCCCTTTATAAGACACCACTCAAAAAGGATTAGGTTTAGGACCCACCCTCGTCTTGTATGGCCTCTTTAAGATAAGAAAATATAAAACCTATTTCCAAACAGGGTCATATTCACAGGTACAGGGGTTAGGATTTCTGCATATCTTTTTGAGGAAGACAATTCATTTCACAATGGGCAGTTACAAATGAAGGAAAGAATACGGCAAATTGAGAAGTTTTAATTATTTTCTTTTGTTCTAAAACATTAGATATTATGACATTATTTCCTAAGGATGCATTCCAATGGAAATTGATATGTTAAAAACTTTACAATTCAGTTCATTGTCTTGACTATTTGAGTAAAGAAAGCTCAAGAAAGGAAAAAATGGACAATACTCAACGATTCAAATTTGGTGCTTGATAACATAGGCAATGATTGGAAAATCTGAGTTATTGTATAGGTAAAACCCAACCACTGTTACAAAAGAATAATTTTAGAATTTTCATGGCATTAAAATGACTCATATGCATTAGAGCATTGGAACATATTAAAGAATAGAAGATTTATTTTTTTTTATTCATTGCTTAAGGGAAGAAAAAAACAGGCAACTGTTTTTGTGTCTGTTTATAGCCCCAATTATCTTAAGTACTTGGCTTAATTTGTTCCCTTCTGATTAAATCTAAAAATATAAAGATTTGATGTGAACTCATGTTCCTGTGAAATGCTGGTTCAGAATGAAGCAGAGATGATATACGGGATTCTTTTCATTAAACTGATATTTTACACTTTTACTAAAGAATATCAGTGTTATCTTCTGAGGCCAAAGAATTGAAAGTTAAGCTTTATATGTTTACCTACTATGTGAAATGTCTGAGCAATTTTTTCATAAAGTACACGTAGGACACAGTTTCAGAATACTAACGTATGAGTTATTCAGAAGGAAATGCCAAATTAACATAAGCTTATGTGTTAAGTGTGAACCAGCCTATGAGTACTCAGTAAACTTGAACTATTGGTAAAAGTTTTGCTAGTGGTTATTTGGCTTTGGGGGCTGAGAAAAAAAAAAAGAAAAATTAGCCTATGTTCATTTTATAAAATGTGTATAATAACAACAGAAAAAGTAAAATTCTACCAGCAGACAGACCATGAAAATATTTTAGTTTCTAGTATTAATAAATTTCATCTTATTAAGTAGATAAAGCATCTGAAGTAAGTATAATCCAGTTCCTGCTTCCAATGAATAGATCTTAAAAGTATTTGAGGCAGAGAGGAAAGCATCTATTTCTAATATAACAACTTAAGGTCTGTTTTTGATGGAGAAAAACATTCTATGATGTCTGAGAACACTGTTCAACCAGTACGACACTTAAGGTCAGAACCCTGCTTCTGGATATGTTGATGACAGGTTGAAGCCAAGCTAGATGAGTGATTCCCAACCAGGGATGATTCTACTCTACTCTGAGGACATTTGGTATTATCTAGAGACTTTTTTTTGTCACGACGGGGGATTGTGGTTGACACTACTAGCACGAGCAAACAGAGGTCAAGGCTGTCGATAAATATTCTACAATGCATAAGGTAGCTCTTCACAACAAAAAATCATCTGCCCCCAAGTGTCAATAATGATGTGGTTAAGAAACTAACCATCGCAACCACAATCTTGTCCATTTCTGTACAAGACACAATGATAATCTCAGTCCATGAAAGAGTGCTTGGCATGCAGCAAATAATAAATACAGGTTCAACAGGTAAGTGGCTCACAGCCCAAAATATGGACTTTCCTTTAATGAATCAACAACTCTTACCCCTTTTATTCAATTTTCCTCAAGCCATAACTTTTCTTTCTTCATAATTTTTCCAAACACTCATTTATTCCTTTTTCTTCTGAAAGTGACTCCCTGGAAGATATTTTCATTCTTGCCATGGTTCCCTATTTGTCTCTCATGTCTTCAATATTACCATCTTTTTAATTACCTTGCTGCCAGCTTACTACTTTGAAAACATACCTTCCTGTATACTCTTTTCAACTTCTGTTAAGCACAATTAGGTATTCTCCACCACCACTAGTCTGTCATTTGGTGTACTGTGATGGCTCACATGTCACTGTGATGCTGGAAGCTATGCCACTGATAATTAAAATACCAGCAGAGTCTCATATGGTGGTCAGATTTCAGCGGAGTGTCCAGCTTAAGACGAGATTGGGAAAAAGGACCTGGAAATCTACTTCTGAAAAAATTGCCTGGTGAAAACCTTGAGGATAGCAACACATAGAGAGGGAAAATGACCCCCTCAGCATGGAAGGCACTCAAAATGTGAATAAAGAGGAGCTGCCTCCTCAAAGTAGATTTGAACTTAATAACTTGGATGGAGTAAAGCTGTTGTGACATTTGTTTGTTGATTGCATGACTTAAAATGAGAAGAAATAGCTGCAAACATCCACGAGTAATTAGAATATGGAATGTAGAAAGTATGAAGCAAGGAAAATTGGAAGATGTTGAAAAGGAAAGCATAAATATCAATGTCCTAGGCATCAGTGAGCTGAAATAGACTGGTATTGGCACCTTTAAATCAGGCAATAATATGGTCTTCTACACTGTGAATGAAAAATTGAAGAGGAATGGTATTACATTTATCTTCAAAAAGAATATTTCAATACCCATTCTGAAGTACAATGTAGTCAGTGATAAGATGATATCCATACTTTTACAAGGAAGACTAGTTAATTGAACTATTATTCAAATTTTTGCATCAAACACTAACGCCAAAGATGAAGAAATTGATGATTTTTATCAACATCTGCAGTCTCAAATTGATCAAGCATGCAACTGAGACGCACTGATAATTAATGGTATTGGAATGGGAGAGTTAGAGACAAAGAAGGAATGGTAGTTGGAAAATATGGCCTTGGTGATGAAAATGATGCCAGAGACCACATCATAAAATTTTACATGACCAACGATTATTCATTGCAAATAATTTTTTTCAACAACATAAATGATGACATGTGGATGTTGCCAGATGGAATACACAGAAATCAAATTGACTACATCTGTGGAAAAAGATCATGGGGAAGCTCAAAATTATCAACCAGAACAAGGCCAAGGGCCAATTGCAGAACAGATCATCAACTGCACCTAAGCAATTTAAGATGAAGCTGAAGAAAATTAAAACAAGTCCACAGGAGCCAAAGTGTGGCCTTGAGCATATTCCACCTGAATTTAGAGACCATCTTAAGAATAAATTTGGTTCATTGAACAGTAATGACCGAAGATCAGATGAGATGTGAGATGACTTAAAGGACATCATACAAAGGAAGAAAGGAAAAGGTCATTGAAAGACAGAAAAGAAATTGAAGGCCACAACAGATACCAGAAGAGACTCTGGAACTTGCTCTTGAATATAGAACAGCTGAAGTGAATGGAAGAAATAATGAAGTAAAAGAGCTGAACAGAAGATTTCAAAGGGCAGCTTGAGAAGACAAAGTATTACAATGAAATGTGTAGAAATCTGGAGTTAGAAAAGCAAAAGAGAATATACTCAGCATTTCTCATGCTGAAAGAACTGAAGAAAAAATCAAGCCTCAAGTTGCAATATTGGAAGAAAGATTCTATGTGCAAAAATTTGAATGATGCAGGAAGCATTGAATGAAGAAGGAATATGGAGTCACTATACCAAAAAGAATTGGTCAACATTCAACTATTTCAGAGTTGTAGCATATTTCCAAGAACTGATGGTGCCGAAGGAAGAAGTCCAACCTGCACTGAAGGCATTGTTGAAAAACAAGGCTCCATGAATTCGGAGAACGAATACAAATTAAAAAGTTTCAAGGAAAAGATTGTCTTAGGCTGGGCTCTCTAAAGAAGCAAAACCAGAGAAGAACTTATATATATATATATTTAGAGACAGAGATAGAGACAGAGAGAGAGATTCATCTCAAGGAAATGGCTCACACGTTTGTAGAGGCTGGCAAGTCCCAATTCTGTGGGTTAGACTTTAGACTGGAGGATTTTCTGTAGCTGCAGGAGCTGAAAAAACCTATGATCAACAGTTCAGACAGCAGGCTTCTGACTAATCCCAAGATCAGTAGGCAATTTGGCAATTTGGCTTAATTGCCAAGAACCTGAGGTCAGATAATGATGAGCCAAATACAGGATCCAGAGCAAGTATGCAAGTTTTGCCAGAAAGTCCATATATATATTGGATGGAGGCCAAACTCCAGATGAAACTCTGCTTACAATTGATTGGCTGATTATATAGGATCACACTATGGAGGATGACTACATCATTACATAAGTACCAAACTATATCATTACATAATTGCCAATCCACTGAGAATCATGGCCCAGCCAAGTTGACACACTATCTTAACCATCACAGTCCACTCCTTGGCAACTTGACACCTGTACACATCTCTTTCAATCATATGCAATCTCTATTAAAGACAATTATAAAGTCGTGTTTTTGTGCAACATGATACCACTAACACAGGCTCAACCAAAAACTCACTAGCTGCTTTTACATCTTATTTTTTATAAGTGAAGAAAACAAAAAACATTTGATGCACACATATCATGATGCCCATGAAATACTCAAAAAATTACAATCCTTGTTTCTGCAACAGGCCACGTGATTGTAGCTGGGTTTTAGAACTACCTTCTTCCACCGCCCATCCTGTATTCCCTTTACCCTCAGCAAGAACCTCTGCTGGTCATGGTTTTTACCTGGTGGGGTGACCCAAATCTTCATTCTTGAAACCTCATCCATTAGTAGTCATGTCTGAATTGGATTGCTGTAGTTTTCATTGATTTTAATCACAGGGCCTGGTAGTACTAAGGAATCTCCTGTATTCCGCATGTACTCTTTTTTTACCTCCATTATGGAACATCAATCTAATTTCCTCTTTGTATTCAGGGTCAATCACACCAGGCAATAAGGAAACTCCATTCTTTGCCTGTTGATCCAAAGTCATGAGGAGTCCAAAGTGGTTGGATGGCATTCTTAATTTTCAGTTCTATGAAACCCATGTTGTGTCTACAGGTGAGAGCACTCCTCCCTTTGTAAATAAGACATCTAGACTCACATAGAATAGAGCTGCTATTTTCTTTTTTTTTAAAATAAGTCCAGAGTTATTGACAGTTTTCCTTACTAGGTCCAGTCAGCATAATATCACCAATCTAATGGACCAGTGTGACATCTTTGGAAGAGAAAGGTAATCAAAGGCTGAATTATGACACAGCGCTGGAGAGCCGATACACCTCTCAGGTAGAATAATGAAGGTATACTGCTGCCAGCTGGAGGCAAACTGCTTCTGGTGTTCCATAGAAACTAGAATCAAGAAAAAGGCATTGGCCAGCTCAATAGCAACATACCAGGTACCAGGAGGTATATTAATCTACTCAAGCAATGAAACCACATCTGGAACAGCAATTACAACTGGCGTAACCACCTGGTGTCATGTTCCAAGATCCGTCTACTTTTTTGCGTAGGCCAAATAAACCAGTTTGAGTGGGGATGTGATGGAAATCACCACCTCTGCATCCTTCAAGTCCTCAATGGCAGCAGTAATCTCTGCCACCCATCTAGGAATGTGGTATTGCTTTTGGTTTACAATTTTCCTAGGTAGGTGTAGTTCTAATAGCTCCCACTTTGTTTTTTCCTACCATGATAGCCTTTACTCCACTTGTCAGGGATCCAGCATGGGGGTTCTGCCAGTTGCTGAGTATATCTATTCCAATTATGCATTCTGGAACTGGAGAAATCACTACAGGATGGGTTCAGGGACCCACTGTACCTTCTGTGAGATAATTTTGCGCTAAGACCTCTATTGGCCTCATTCTGACTGGTAGTGTTTTGAGTCTCCTGGAATTAGTGTCAGTTCTGAGCCAGTATCCAATATTCAGTAATCCCCCAAAACTCTGATCATTTACTTTTCCCCAATGAACAGTCACTTTCATAAAAGTCCACAGATCCCCTTGGGAAAGAATGGGAGAAAGATTAATAGTATAAACTTTTGGAAGTGTAGCTGGGTCTTTCCTCAAGGGGAACTGGGCTTCCCTTCATTCAAGAGGATGTGTAAACTAGCTCAAATCTGGGAATTGATTGAGGAATCATGAATCTTTATTCCGGAGATTTGAGTTAGACTGTGCTCACTTGATCTAGAATTCTTCTGCTTGTTCAAATCAAGTAGATACTTAGTAGATTTCCCATCTATTTTGCTCCTAGGGACACCATAACTAAGTAGCCAATACCATAAGCATACAAATCAGATTATTCTTATTTGTGTTTTGACTTATCCATACAGTATGGTAACCACACTCATCTTGTCTTTGTCTATTGAGTGCTACCACTTGGCCCCTACCACCATGAGGTCCAATCAGCCTTATCATAGTTAAGTGTCTTAATTCAGTTAAGGCAATTCCCGCTGTCAAATCTGACTTAACATAAAATAGCAATACAGCAGACCTCAAGGATGCTAGGGCTCCCTTCACAATTTTGTTCCTCACGACTGTGGTAAAATGTATGTCCTCTGGGCACTTCATGCGTGGGCCTGTGAGTCTAACCTGAAAAATCCACTTTAATATGCCAGTTTTCCTTAGTCTTCAGATACCTTCTTCTAGAGTATACCATAGCAGGTCTAGTACTTCAGCTTGATTTAGTGTAGGCCACCACATAACCCATGCTTCTGCAAAACAACCAAATAAATTATTAGAACCTTTCCTAACCTCTCACGCTGAAATGTTCAATGAAGATTCTGTGCTTAGTGAACACATATCAATAAACTAAGACTGATCTAATTTTATGTTCTTTGCACCATTAGCCATACCCCTAAAAGCCATTCCCACATAATCCCCAGGTCTCTGTACATATTGGAAAAGTCAGGCAGTTCCTTTGGAGTGTAGCGTACCTCCACCTGGCTCATACTTTGTACTTTACATTTTCAGGCTTACTGAGGCTTGTTTGGTTATAGGTCTAGAAGCAAAAATAGTTGATGGGGTGGGCCTGGGAATATTCAGCAGTGTCTTATAAGGCACCTACCTCAGGTGATTCCCCAGGCAATGCCCCAGGCGTTATCTCAGCAAAGGCTCTTCAGGCATAGCTGGGGTAATCTCATCAGATGAGAGTGGATGGGATAATGGTTTTACTGGGGAGAGTGGCTTAACAAAGATGGAGTGATCTCTTCAGATGGGAGTAAAATGGCTGGTTCTGTTAGCAGGAGTGATTTAGTGAAATTTAGGGGCTCAGTGTCCATAGCTCTCTGATTATCTGGCCATACATCCAATATCAAGTTTCAGGATCCCATTTATTCCCAATTGATGCCCTCATTTTAACTTCGAACACCATTCAAGGTTGAGAATTCAACTGGCATTTTAATTCAGCCACTCTTATGATAAGTCTCTGGGTTTGGCTTTTGGAAATATCAGCTCTGTTACTACATGAAATAAGGCTTTCTTTCAGGGCACAAGTGGCAAATTTGAGGTCTTTTATGTGGTACTTGGACTGTGACTTTGAAGCTCTGAACCCATCCCTTTCTTTCACCACTTTGTTTAGTGAAGGTAGGACCAATCAGCCAGCTTACCTGTTGTTGTTGCTAGTTGCCATTGAGTCAGTTCCAACTCATAGAGACTCTATGTACAACAGAATGAAACACTGCCCAGTCCTGTACCATCCTCACAATCGTTGCTATGTTTAAGCAGTGTGTCAGAGAAAAAGAGGAAGACCTTTAATGAGATGGATTTACACAATGGCTGCAACAATGGGCTCAAACTAGCTTCCCTATAATTCTCATTCTGACAAAATTGTAGGAAGTATCAAACATGCGATCAACCAGAGCATCACTTCTCAACAATGATAATCTATTGTTGGTGATACTTTTCCTATCAGTATTGCCACTTCATGCCATGGATTAGCAATGCCCTCTTTACTACTGGAGGCAGAGTTATCAGTAGTAGTCAAACTTGAGAACCAACTTAAAAAACTCATCCTTATGATTTTGTTTCTCTAGAACTACGCTTGGAACCAAAATCTTAGGCTGGGTTCTCTAGAGAAACGAAACTGGTGAGATATATCCATGGTATTTTCAATCACCTCATATGTATGTGAAAGCTGGACAATGAATAAGGAAGACCAAAGAAGAATTGATGCCTTTGAATTATAGAGTTGGTGAAAAATATTGAAAAATGAACTGCCAGAAGAATGAACAAATATGTCTTGGAAGAAGTACAGGCAGAATGCTTCTTAGAGGCAAGTATAGTGAGACTTCTTCTTGCTTACCTTGGACATGTTTTCATAGGTGACCAGTCCCATGAGAAGGACATCATTCTTGTTAAAGTAGAGGGTCACCGAGAAAGAGGAAGGCCCTCAAGGAGATGGATTGACACAGTGCCTGTAACAATGGACTCAAATACAGCAATGATTGTGAGGATGGTACAGGCCTGGGCAGTGTTTTGTTCTGTTGTGCATGGGATTGCTATGAGTGGAAAATGCCTGAAAGCCAATTAACAACATTAATAGCAATATTGTCACAAAGGAAGTGTTAACCTTTTCAGTTTAACTCTTACTCTTAGTTTAACAAGCTAGCTTGGAATTTTTCAGTTTACTTTAAGTAACATTAAAAGAAGAAAAATCACCACTTGGTAAAATATGGAAGAAAGCCAGTATATTGTAGTGCAGAGATGCTATTCGACTAGGAATGTGTTTTAGACTGGGCTCTCTGGAGAAGCAAAACCAGTAAAGCATATATAGAGAGATTTATATTAAGGAAATGGCTCATGCAGCTATAGAGGATAGAATGTCCCAAGTCTGTGGGTCATAATAGAGGCTTCTCCTGATTTTTGTCACACCAGTGTCGGGTGAACCCAAGATCAGCAGGTCAGGCAGTAAGGCTCTTTCTTGCTCATAGGCCGCAAAGGTTGACGAATCCTAAGATTGGCAGGCAAGGCGGCAGGTAAGCTGCTAGGTCAAGTCCCAAGAACCAGAGCCCTGATGAACAGGAGCCAGCTGTAGTTTCCAGAGTTAGCAAAAACCCAGGAGCCTTGCAGGCCACACCCCCAAGAAAACTTCCTTTCAGTGATTGGCCACTCACAGCAGATCCCATCATGGAACTAATCACATTATATCAAATCTCATCATGGAAGCGATCCCATCATCTTACAACTGCCAAACTGCATCATAACTGCCAAACCACTGAGAACCATGACCCAATCATGCTGACACACAAACTTAATGATCACAGAATGTCTCTATGATTTTTGGGTGAGGGAAAGAATATTATCTTCATTGTGGATTCAAGCATAAATCCTTTTTGTTGAATAAGTTAATGAAAGAAAAAATTATGACAAAGCTAAAATTTGGAGACCAACTGCCCATTTCTTACCTTAGCTACAAATAAGTGTCTTATAAAAGATTATCCTATAGAAAATATTAGCAGGATGAAAATAAATAATTTATCACATTATTGAAAGGAAATTACTCTTCCATGAAGAAAAACTTAAGAATGAAATGTTCTTCCTACTCATCTTGGATTCAATCAGTCCAGCTGCCTTTTATCAGTCAAGCAACCCATTTCACTTTTATCAATATTATTCTGTTGAAATCATCACGGCTTTCGAATGAAGTGCTTGGAGAAAATGGCTTGAAAGAAATACATACATGTACATTGGCATCATTCTTCAATCTTCTTTCTTTAGTGGCATCACTTTCAAGTCAAGTTGGCTCTTGTCCAAAAAAAAAAAAAAAAGCTACAATAAAACAGCTGGTACCCATTATACTAACTTCAGTAGGACTACATGGTCAAGTGTTCAAGTAGCAAACTAGATCTATGATATAATGGACTTGTTATTTCATAGCTTGACCTTGGTGCTTAGGCTCAGTTTACCCATTTATTCCTATTTAATCCAATCTATACAATTAATTTTTTTATACAATTATGTGCCCATACTCTTAAATAAGTAAACATTCTTTCAGTAGGTTTGGATAAGTTCATTAAAAAACCACGGCTTAAGTGTAATATACACACAACCAGCGGATCTTATTTTCCAGAAAAAAAACTGAGGTAATTGAATATAAAAATTTGAGTAAATACTTTTCTGAGTAATATATTTTGGCATAAGCACAGGGATATGGGATTTTTGAAAGGAAAATACAAGATAATAATCAACAAAATGAAGTGCACATCACAGGTTGTTTTCTCAGTATAAATTTTTTTTTTAAAGATGTCCCTTTCAAGTTTATTTATAGAAAGAATGGGAAAACTGAGTGGATTCTAAATTATTCATTTCAAAAATATTTGACTTCACAAGTACATACCTTTAATTTTCATAATATATTCATATATCAATACTATAGTTTTGTAAAAGTTGTCTCATTTATTTAAGAAGCACAGATTAAAACCTTAGTTGCCTAAAATGCTATTTTCTAGCACCAGGAAGTAAATGTTGGCAATATAAAACAGAATCTGAACGAAAAGACTTCCAGTTCATAATTTTATTCCTTAAGAAGTAAAAGTTCTAAATTTGGCAAGACATACTGAGTTTAGTATGTTTTACTCTGAAATAGAAACTCTTTAAGTTTACTTTAGGAAAAAAAAAAACAAATCCCCTGCACTCCATCCAGACAAACCAAAAAAAACCAAACCCAGAGGATCTCACAAATCACAAAGAGGATTTTGTAACTAAGCAACCAAGGTCAGCGAGACTGTGACCGAGGTTTGAAGAACCAGCTGAACACACACACACACACACACACACACTAGGCAGAATGAGGACATGACAAAATGAGGACTCGAGATTCAATGAGAAAATTAATACTGTATTTTGAAGTGCTCTTTATAAAAATCTGTCATTCCATAACACTATGCAGGTATACACTATGAAAAACAATTGAAAAACTGCTTCCAATCCACATTTTGAGTAATAAACAGTTTTATCCGAAAGATTTTCCAGTATAAATATGCCCATATCAGCCAAGTAACTGGAAAACAAACAAGCAAAAAAAAAAAAAAAACCCAAAAAACAAAATAAAACATTCTTTTTACAGACGGTTTTCTAACACATGAGATTTTACTTGAATAACGGATGAATACTCAAATTTTATAAGTAAAGATATAAGCTTGTCTTTAAATTTGCTAACTCTTGTAGTCAAAAACATTAAGATAAATATTTTTCTTTAGATCTCAGGAACTACTTCCACATAACTGAAATTAATTAGTGTTTTTCATGTGGATATACAGCATAGCATATTGATCAATACTACAAAATTATGGCATCTAGCAGAATTCTGGAAAGCAAAAAATATGACTAAAATCAAATAATGTAATTGGTTTTAATTGATTGTAGAGTTGTTAGTTTCAAAAGCAAAAATATGTCAGTTTCTGAAGCCAGAATAATTTTGTAGACCTGTAGCCCCACATAATTATGTCAGAAAATTGTATTGGGTATTGTAGTCATTTACATTGTTAACTGTTCGAGAGCCTCACAGGGTAAGCAGCATTGTGAACATCTTTGAAGCTTACATGATATTGTCCTTATATCATATCTAAGGTCTTCTAGAAGCCTGGGTGGCACAAGTGGCTTGCAATCCACTGTTACCCAAAAGGTTGGCAGTTTGAACACACCCAGCAGCTCCACAGAAGAGAGGCCTGGCAATCTGCTTCCATAAAGATTAAAGGCAAGAAAACCCTATGGAACAGTTCTACTGTGTAATACACAGGGCCGCCATGAGTCAGAATCAACTCCATGGCAACAAGTTAGGTCTTCTAAATCTTAGCTGAGCGGATTTGGCGGGCTATATGGACACAATTAGATATTATTCTGTTAGCTTGTTTCCCACCCATTCTTCCTGCAGGTCATGTTCATACCTGTGTCTAAAGGGTGCACCAAAATGCTCAGAGAATCTATTAAGTTATCCTGGTTGAATCAAATTAACATTCAGTCTTATGATATCGTATTTAAGTTTTCCCAGCCTAAATAAAAAGATGAAATTTCTGATGCCATTTTAGCAATGTCCACCTTCTCTAGGAAATATATTACATATTGGTCAAAGAAATAAAAGGTATGTAAAATGTATTCTTGGAATCAAAATTTCAAATTGTTTTCATATATTGTGAAAACACAGCAAAGATACAGAGAAACATTTTCTTTTCATCATGCATTCATCTGCTATAACTCTTAACTTCCCATTTCTATTTCTGCCTATTGCACATCTAATTAAGCTTCGATTTGACCATAATTAAGTGTAATCTTGTGGCTGGTTTAGAGAAAGCTGCATATCATAGTAATGCTGTGTTCACTGGACCTTAGTGTTATCATCACAGCACAGATGCCTGACTTGCAACTACAGGCACTGGCCCACATCTGACGTTGAGAAAATATATTTGTGTGCTTAGACTTTATAGGTGAAGTCATAAGCTGCTTGGTTCAGCAGTATTTTCTGAACTTGTAACCTTTACCCCTTAGCTGACTGGCAGGAGGGAATATGACATTATTTTTGCAGGGACTCTGGACATGTTTGAGAATTTATGCCCCAGTGGGAAGAAAGGTAGGGAAGTAAGATTCAGTAATTCAAGTTCTGGACTGATAACTAACTGTATTAGAAGACTATCGGGCACCACATTAAAGTTCGCTTACACACTATATTATCAGCCAGATTGTTTTTAATGCATAAGACAATCCCTGGTGAGAAAGCTGAATATGGATGAAAAGCATCGAGATGAATGTTTTTTACAAATTTATTTTTATGACTGGCTATGTGGACATAATGATATTGTTCTATAATTTCCACATTAGGTTGGATCACCTGTCTTGGGAATAGGCATAAATATGGATCTCTTCTAGTCAGTTGGCCAGGAAGCTGTCTTTCTTATTTCTTGGCATAGACGAGTGAGCACCTCCAGCACTGCATCTGTTTGTTGAAACTTCTCAATTAATATTCCATCAATTCCTGGAGCCTTGTTTTTCACCAATGCCTTCAGAGCAGCTTGGACTTCTTCCTTCAGTACCATCAGTTCCTGATCATATGCCACCTTTTGAAATGGTTGAATATTGACTAATTTTTTTGGTATAATGACTCTGTGTATTTCTTCCATCTTCTTTTGATGCTTCCTGTGTCGTTTAATATTTTCCCCATAGAATCCTTCACTATTGCAACCAAAGGGTTGAATTTTCCTTCAGTTCTTTCAGCTTGAGAAACACCGAGCATGTTCTTCCCTTTTGGTTTTCCATCTCCAGCTCTTTGCACATGTCATTATAATACTTTACTTTGTCTTCTCGAGAGGCCCTTTGAAATCTTCTGTTTAGTTCTTTTACTTCATCAATTCTTCCTTTTGCTTTAGCTGCTCGATGCTTAAGAGCAAGTTTCAGAGTCTCCCCTGACATCCATCTTGGTCTTTTCTTTATTTCCTGTCTTTTCAGTGACGTCTTGCTTTCTTCATGGATGATGTCCTTGATGTCATTCCACAACTCGTCTGGTCTGCAGTCACTGGTGTTCAATGCCTCAAATCTATTTTTGAGATGGTCTCTAAATTCAGGTGGGATGTACTCAAGTTCATATTTCGGCTCTTGTGGACTTACAAAGGCATTCGACTGTGTGGATCATAACAAACTATGGATAACACTGTGAAGAATGGGAATTCCAGAACACTTAATTGTGCTCATGAGGAACCTTTACATAGATCAAGAGGCAGTTATTCGGACAGAACAAGGGGATACTGATTGGTTTAAAGTCAGGAAAGGTGTGCATCAGGGTTGTATTCTTTCACCATACCTATTTAATCCATATGCTGAACAAATAATATGAGAAGCTGGACTATATGAAGAAGAATGGGGCATCAGGATTGGAGGAAGACTCATTAACAACCTGCGTTATGCAGATGACACAACCTTGCTTGCTGAAAGTGAAGAGGACTTGAAGCACTTACTGATGAAGATCAAAGACCACAGCCTTCAATATGGATTACACCTCAAAATTAAAAAAAAAGAAAACAAAAATCCTCACAACTGGACCAATGAGCAACATCATGACAAATGGAGAAAAGATTGAAGTTGCCAAGGATTTCATTTTACTTGGATCCACAATCAACAGCCATGGAAGCAGCAGTCAAGAAATCAAAAACGCATTGGGCAAATCTGCTGCAAAGGACCTCTTTAAATTGTTGAAGAGCAAAGATCTCACCCTGAAGACTAAGGTGCACCTGACCCAAGCCATGGTACTTTCAATCACATCGTATGCATGTGAAAGCTGGACAATGAATAAGGAAGACTGAAGAAGAGTTGATGCCTTTGAATTGTGGTGTTGGTGAAGAATATTGAATATACCATGGACTGCCAAAAGAACAAACAAGTCTGTCTTGGAAGAAGTGCGGCCAGAATGTTCCTTAGAGGCAAGGATGGTGAGACTGTGTCTTACATACTTTGGACATGTTGTCAGGAGGGATCAGTCCCTGGAGAAGGACATCATGCTTGGCAGAGTACAGGGTCAGTGGAAAAGAGAAAGACCCTCAACGAGGTGAACTGACACAGTGGCTGAAAAAATGAGCTCAAGCATAACAAGGATTGTAATACCAGGCAGTGTTTCGTTCTGTTGTGCATAGGGTCGCTATGAGTCGGAACCGACTTGAGGGCACCTAACAACAACAACAATGTGGACATAATTGCAAAGGTCTATTTTTGCATGTTTAAAATCAAATCTTGAAAGTGTTACATTATGTATACATTCTAAAGGACCCATTTAAAGTATCTACTTCATGATTTTTAGAAGTCAAATTTAAGAATATTGAAAGACACTATCCATAAACCAAAAATTATCAAGAATACTAAAACCAAAAAAAAAAAAAAAAAACCCAGTGCCGTCGAGTCGATTCCGACTCACAGGACTCATAGGACAGAGTAGAACTGCCCCACAGAGTTTCCAAAGAGCGCCTGGTGGATTCGAACTGCCAACCCTTTGTTTAGCAGCCATAGCACTTAACCACTAAGCCGCCAGGGTTTCCAAAACAAACCCACTGCCTTCGAGTTGATTCCAACTCATAGGTTTTCCTTAATCTAATCACCACATACACTGCTCATTACCCCTCGTAATAAGATCAAATTCCTTTTAAAAATATTCTATTCAAAAGTCATATCAGTCCCTTGGACTGGTAAAATATAATGTGGTTGTTATTTTGTATTGGAATCATTACTTGGAAAATTTTTCATTTAGTAGTTTATAATTTTTTATACGTGATACATATGTAAATATATTCTCTTCAAACATGTCTGTAATATCCATGGAACTCTTTCTCTTACTATAAAAATATGTTTCAAATCAGATTAGCGCTAAGGTTTTTACATATTTCTAACTTTCATAATAAGCGACATCTGTGAGCCAGATGGAATTAATGAAAAAGTCCCTCTACTTCCTGTGTGGCTCAAGAGAAAATAACACTGATCATTTTGACCTCGAAACAACCACGGTTTTATTTTCTACAGGTCACATCGTTTTTCACATTTGCTCCTTGAACGAAATGATTTCCACATTAACAGCTTTTTCAATTTATTTTGTCTTGTTCTTGAAAAAACAATGCTTAAAAAAAAAAAAGGAAAGAAAACAATACCTGCGGAAAGTTAGAGAAACTTTTATACTGACATGACAATAAATTATCTAGGCTCCCAACACAAACCTAAGTTCTTCAGCACTATTTTTTTTGTAACTTTGACTTGAAGATAAAGCAAATGTTAATTCGAATTTTAAATTGTGTGTGAAAATATTTATTTAATAGTTAAAAACAGGTGTTTAGTTATTCTCTAGAATGTCTAATAAGTTTACACCTGAAAAAGAAAGAGGAGGAATGAACAACTTTAGGTCAGCTCACCAAGTAAAATAACTTTTAGCCTAAATAATTTGACTAACTTATGTAGTACTTCATTTTGTTTGCCTTGTTCTGGGCACGAAAAAAGTAAAATGGACAACCGATAGAATAATGTTGCTACTGGAGGCACCACACACACACAAACAAAAGCAACTATGACACAGGAAGGCAAAGACTTTGTAATTCTAAAGAAGAAATTCATTAAGGAATGTGTTGCATTTGGAAATTGAGAAGTGGAAAAAATCCTTATTATCATTATGGGAAAATATTTTTTCTGGAAACTGTGCCTCTTGGTACATGTCTTTATTTTATCACTGAACACATGATCTCCAATGTCAAAATTTTCCCCTAGAATGACTTCTAAGGCAGGAACCATGCTTCATTCATTTCTGTATTCTGAGAATTTACCATCTGAAACCATTCAAATCTGATAAACGAATGGATAAATGTATTAATCCCTTTCATGAGTTCCATCATCAACCATTTGTCAGTCAAATTCACCAGACACTCCTTGGAAACTCTACGGCGCAGTTCTACTCTGACCTATAAGGTTGCTATGAGTCAGAATTGACTCGACGGCAATGGGTTTGGTTTTTTGTTTTTTTTTTTGGTATTACCGAAATATTAACTAATCAATTTTAAATAATATGTATTTAATTTGTATGTTGTTTTTGTTGTTAGGTAATCTCAGATCGGTTCTAACTCATAGGACCTCATGTACAACAGAATGAATCACTCTCCAATCCTGCACCATCTTAACAATTGTTGAACCCATCATTGAAGCCACTGTGTCAATCCATCTCATTGACGGTTTTCCCCTCTTTCTCTGACCCTGTATTTTACCAAGCACAATGTCCTCCTCCAGGGATCGGTCCCTCCTAATAACATGTCCAAAGTATGTGAGACAAAGCCTCACCATCCTCCCTTCTAAGGAGCATTCTGAGAGTACTTTCTCCAAGACAGATTTGTTCATTCTTCCAGCAGTCTATGGTATATTCAATATTCTTAACCAACACCATAATTCGAAGGTGTGAATTCTTCTGTCTTTTTTATTCACTGTCCAGTTTTCCCATGCATATAAGGTGATTGAAAATAGCATGGTTTATTAATAATTATTGTATAAATAATTTGAATAAACCTTTGTCAAAAATATATGTAATTCTTATTTAATATGTTAGTAATAAAAGAATTTAAAGAATTATTAAACTTTTTGTTTGTGTATGTAAGCAAATTTACAATGGAATTGATCTCTTTCTCCCACAATTCTTCCATATTATATTGCATACACATGTTAACTTTTTAAAGACTGAAGAAATGTTTGCAGAGAGTTGTTAATGGTATCATTAATCTCTGTGCAAAATGTTATCATATAATGAATAGTCTTTCCAATAAAGAAGAAACATGGGAGCTATATAATTAACAATAATAGCGTAGACTTTACAAAGATAAAATGATATGTTGCTAAAATTAGGCCTCTTATTTTAGTCTGATTTTGTTTACAATCCTGAAATAAAGCAAATATTTGGCTTGAAAGATAATGGTAATTATTTTACTCTTAAAAGAAACAAAACTAATGTTATTAAAACTGAGTACTTATTTTCATAGGTTACAGCACATACCAAATTAATGAAATAGGATTTTCAGAGACCTCATACAGCTATTCCTTACTGACCGTGCTCATCCTGTTCCAAAGTGGTCTAGAGTTGTGCAGTAGAGTGCATATACTAGCACCTGTGTCTTTGTCCTGGAGTGGGGTATGTGTTCCCATCTATCTATCATCTCTTCATGTTTTGATACACTGATAGTCATAACATAGTGCTTCTCTTCATGCCAAATTAAACAAGACTACAGAATCGCTACATTTTTTCTTAACTTGTTATTGTTTTTCTCACAGAATTAATAAAATCAATTTTCATGTCACAACAGTATTGGAGGTTTGGTTGAATTTTATCCATATTATATTTATAAATATTCATGCATAAACACTCATACACATACAATGTGTATCACCACTATACAAAAATGAAAAGCAGTAAAAGTAGTTGAATCCCTTAGACCCAGAAATGTATCCATACTCTCAAATGCGTAGATTAAAAAATTGCTTTTCAGATTTATTTTACGATGGTTGCTGGGTTTGTCTGATGGTTAAACAAAAACAAACAAACGAAAGCACAGCAGTATTAAAATAGCTAGAATTAAAATTTAGCTGTCAATTCCTCTAGGACAGGATTGTGTCTATTACGGTAGGCTACAAGAAGCACAAAATGCATATAGAATGATATGATTAAATTTGATTACAGAGTATCAGTTCACACCTTGAAGGACAAACTTTGGGTGACTTTAAAGGATGAAAGGTGCTTTTATATTACACAATTATAATATCTGTCTTGGTTTTACTGTCAAAGTCTTCTGTCTCTCAAGGTTTGATTTATACTAATCAGTTTCTCCCAATATTTAACCGTAAGTGAAGACTATTCACGCAGCTTCAAATGCTAATTCTGGCATATTTTGTATTTTTATGCCTTTTTTTTTTTTTTTTCCTTTTTACTACTTTATGTTGGTTTGGTTTTTCAATTGAGTTATATTATGGTGTTCTAGCAAAGCAGCATTGACCCACAGTCTGACCCACACAGCATGATTGTTTCCAGAAGTATAGAGACATGCTTTCATTTCCCCTGTTTTTTATTATTATTATTTTTTATTTTACTACATGGTAGAATGAGTTTGAGGTACATTTGATATTCCTTAAAATGAAATTGTAAAAAAAACACACACATACACACACACCTATTGAGGACCAAGGAAAGCAGTTATGGAAAATGAGTGGCATTTTCTTTCTGATTTAAAAATGCCAGTTATTTAATTCAAGGTGTGATGTTCCTGAGAGTGAATTGAATATTTAGTTTTTCCTGTTTGTTTGTTTTTTTAAATTGACCTTGCCCAAATACTGTCTCTGGTTTATGGAGAATGATACATCAATTCCAAACTTTTATTCAATTTTTCTCTTTGTAATATTAAAATACTTGTTATATTTGTTCTCATTTATTAAAATTCCCAGCATTTAGAGGCCAGTAATTTCTAATATAAATGTTTCATACTTGAAGAGTTAGAACAACTCAACAACTGACCTTTTTTCTAACCTTTAAACATAACTAAGTACTAGACATAAAATGGCCATATGGTTTAAATTTCTTCAAATGAGCTTCTCTTGTTCAAATGTAGAGATAAGGGATCAGGGATCTGCAAACTTTTTTCTTAAAGGACCAGAGAATAAATATTTTAGGCTTGCAGCCCATAAAGTCTCTATCACATTGTTGTGGGAAATCCAATACCTAAATAAGAAGACTTGGCTATGTCCCCCAAAAAACCCTATTTCCAAGAACAAAGTTGTTCACCATGGTTTTCGATCCCTGATGTAGATCATTATTCATTGTTATTGGGTTTGTAGATGTTTTTTTTTTAAATTTTTACTCTTAAGAATTTCTGATAGTTAAAATAGTTTTAAAAACATAGGTAAGTTGATAGCTGAGTCTTATCTGGAGTTGGAAGAATCAAAAGGTCAATATTTAAACAATGAAATTTTGTGTTTGTGTGTTATTCTTGCAAAAAAAAAAACTCTCAAAGTTTTAAATCTGTGCTTTATTAAAATCTTGTATTTTATTTACAAAACATGTTTATCATGGCCTCAGGACATAACAGCAATGGATTGAGTAAAAAAAAAAAAGTACTAAATTCTCAAAAGTAACTGGCTTTATACAAATTGAGAGAGGACGTTGCTCTGCGAAACGTTCCTTCTGCAGTTGTTGGGTCAAGGGACTGTATATATACACGCCAATTAGATTAAACCTAGTAAGTGTGGTATTAAAATCTTCTACTTTCTAGTTTTGTTTTGTTTTGCTTTTTTGTCGGCATGTCCTGTCAATAACTAATAGCAGCCTGTTGAAATTTCCCATTTTCATTTTTTTAAAAAAAGTGTGTTTTTCTTTTTAATTCTGTAAATTTTTGCTGTAAATTGTATATTACTTTTTATTTCTTTTTAAATGTATATATTCAGGCTAGGTTAAACTAACAAATTTTGAGTTGTTATATATTTCTGATGGATTGTCTCTTTCGTTATTATTAAATGTTACTCCTTAAACTTTGTAATTCGTCCTGCCTTAACATCTAATCCATCTGGTATCAGTATAAGAAAGAACACCTTCTCTGATTAATGACTGCATGGCATCTCTTTTTATTTTCAAGCTTTTTTATCATTATGTCACCAGCTGTCACCTAGCTGATTCTGACCCATGGCAACCCCATGCGTTTCAGAGTAGAACTACGTATGATCCGTAGGGCTTTTAATAGCTGATTTTCCAGAAGGACTTTCTTTTGAGGCACCTTTGGGTGGACTCAAACATTCAACCTATCAGTTAGCAGCCAAGAGCTTTAACCATTTGTGCCCCATCATTATACGAAAGACGTATTAACGTGTAAACTTCTTTTTCGTAATTGCAAAGTATAAAATCACCATGTAAAAAGCACTTTGTCCTTTTGTTCTTGGGTCTTTCGAGCCACACCAACACCTGAGGCTAACGACTGGGGGCTGACCAGACCAAGAAGGACCACCTAGGGACCTGATGCCAAGACTCAGGAGGCATGGTGTAACCTGTCATGGCCACATGGTGAGACTGTTAAGAGCCCTGAACCTTGAGGCTCCAGTGGAGTTTCCTTGTTGATGTCCATGCACAAGAAAAGATAGCACATTCCTCTTTGGGACACGGAAATGCCACACTGTGGCACCCCCCCCCCCAGACCTCACCATATGTGTCTCTTCATTTGTACCCTTTTGGATTGTAAAAAACCTGTAGTGAGTACTCTATGAATTCTGTGAGTTGTTTCAGCAATTTAACAAATTTACAGGGGCAGTGAGAGGCAGAGGCTGGCATCTATCTATGGCGGTCTGAAAGAAGGTGTCCTTCTTTCCTGTGATCTGTGACCTGGCTCTGGGTGTTAGGGCTGAAAAACAGAGCCATTCTAACTTGTGAGCTCTGACCCAGCTCTGGGTGGCTAGGGCTGAGAGACTGTGATGTAAGCAGCTGGCAGTCTGGATGTAGATGTGGGAGGATGAGGAACGGAGCCATTTCCACACTTTGGGAGCTGGATTTTGCCGATCCTGAGTGGAGGGAGGGTGCGGGCTGTCTCATTAGGGGGAGAGCAATTGGGTGTATGTAGCAAGGTGTATATAAGTTTTTGTATGAAAGACTGACTTGATTTGTAAACTTTCACTTAAAGCATAATAAAAATTTTTTTAAAATTAAGCCTTTGTCTAACTATAAAATTCCCCACCATGTCTCTTGCTTAGTGCAATAATAAATTTTGATGACCTTTGTGTTTTAATTGAAACATTTAGTACATTTACCAGCTGCAGGAGAAAGGTGTAGCAGTCTGCTTCCGTAAAGATTGACAGCCTTAGAAACCCTATGTGGCAGTTCTACTCTGTCCTGTAGGGTTGCTCTGAGTTGGAATTGGCTGGAAGGCAGTGCGTTAGAATGTCTAATGAAATTCCTGATGCATTTCAGTGACCATTGTGTTTGGTTTCTATATATTTGCTTATTTCATATAAGTGAGATCATACAACATTTACTCTTTTGAGGCTGACTTATTTCACTCAGCATGATGTTGTTAAGGATCACCCATGTTGTGGTGTGCATCAGGACTGCATTTCTCTTTATGGCTGTGTAGACTCCTTTCAGTCTTTCTCGTATTTCTGCAGTAGATTAAAAAAGCCAGCATGTTATATTAAAGTGTAATATAAAATCTTATTTGTGTTGTTCTGCTTCATAAATAGTGCAGGAATTTTAGAACAATTTAGCTCCATTTATCTTCTGCAATCTGTATATTATGGATGTCAAGTCCTTAATTATGCCTATATTAAAAGTTCCAATATAAAATTTTATAATTGTTTTGTAATAGTCAATATTTATTTTGGTTTCACCCATATATTTACCATTTTCCATCCTTACTTACTTCTTTTTATTCTCCCTTCTTCCCTCCCTCTCCTTCTGTTTCTCTTTCTTTCTTTTTTGTATCTTCTAGTTCTTTCTAAAGAACATTGTATAATACTTTGGTATTTCCCTTAATTCAGGTCTATCAGCCTCAAATTTCCCCGTTTTTGTTTGCCTGAAATATTTTTATTGCCTCTTCATTTTTGAATGATGTTTTCTAAAAATGCAGAATTCTAGACAGAGTTATTTTCTTTTAGCACTTGGAAGATATTATTTCATTATCTTCTGGCTTCCTATTTTTTGCTAATGAGAAGTGAGTTGCCATTTTCATTGTTGATCCTTTAGACAAGTAATAGGTCTTTAATATGTCTTTTTAAGGTTTTGTATATCTTTAAGATTTTAATCAAGTTTTCAGCAGTCTGATTATGGTACTCTTAGGTGTGCTTCTCTATTTTACTTGAGGTCCACAGTGCTTCTTACATCTGTAGCTTAAACTTACTCATTAATTTTAGAAAATTATCTTAACACCTCAAATATTGATTCTGTACAATTGTCTTTCTCTTCTTCTAAGACTGTAAATTAAATATATGTTAAATCTGTTGTTAATCACTTTATGTTATGACCATTTGTTTTTTCCTGGATATGCCACCATTTTGTCCCTGTTCTTTAGCCTGTTGTGCAATCTGTTGAATTATTCACTTCAGTTATTGTATTCTTTAGCTCTAGAAATTGTGCGTGATATATTTGTAGATCCCACTTCTCTGATGAACTTTCATGTTATTTACTAAAAACAAACCAAACCCACAGTTATCCAGTGGATTCTGACTCATAGCGACCTTATCAGACAGAGTAGCAGAGTAGAACAGCCCGATACGGTTTCCAAGGAGCGCCTGGGGGATTCAAACCACCGACTTCTTGGTTAGCAGCCATACCTCTTAACCACTATGCCACCAGGGTTTCCATGTTATTTACTAGGATGTTTTAACCATAGTTTTCATAGTCTATTTCAAATAACTCCCATGTATGGCCATCTCGTATTACAGTTTCTATTGTCTAATTTTTATATATCTTATTTTTTGTCAGGTATTGCATATTTTATGCAAGGTTAATTTTGCTTGTGTGCCAGACATTGCAGATGGACAACTTTAGAGATAATTTGAGGCTCAGTATAATTTATATTCTTCCAGAGAGGATTTCTTGTATTCTTCTGGTAGGCAGTTTATTTAGGCACAGAAAAAAAAAGCAATTTCAATTGTTGAGATGATCCAAACCTGAGATTCTATCCCTTTCAGGACTTTTATTTCCTGCAAGCACTTAATGCAAGACTGTACATTTCTGAAGTTCTTCTCTAGGTTTCAAACGGAGAGTTTGTCTAAAATAAGTTACTTTGCCACAGCTGGAGTGACACCTACAATTTCTTCTGTTTATTGAATTTTACATAGGTGACCCAAGGACATAGGCACATCATTTTTGTATTACAGTCTTTTTATATTCTTGCCAATGCTTGGTAATATAAGTCTTTTTGAGTTTTATCCATTATAGTTTGTGTGAAATGGTTTCAGTTTGGATTTCTCTAGTAGTTAGTGATGTACTACATCTTTTCATATTCTTATTGGCCATTAGTACATCTTCTTCAGTGATGTCTGTCGAACTATTTTTCCCATTGCGTTGTTGGCTTTTATTATTGAGATGTGGTTATCTTATTCCCATGATTACTTAATATCTTTACATAATTTGAATACAAGTCATTTGTCAGATATGTTATTTTGTTTGTTTTTTTTTTTAGTTTCCTTAATGGTGTCTTTTAAAGAGGAAAATATTTTAATTTTTTAAAATGATTTCAATTATTTTTGTTAGTAGTTCATGGATGTTGGGTCCTATCTAGGGAATCTTTCCTTACCCCAAAGTATTAAAGATTATTTATTATGTTTTCTTCTAGAAGCTTTATAATATTATCTTATGCACTGATTCTGGGTTATACTTTATAACTCCAATCTATTTCGTGTTGATTTTTGTGTATGATGTGAGCTATGTGTTGACGTTTACTTTTCTCCCAGGCAGATATTCAGCTGTTCAAATGCAGTTATGTTGAAAAGATTTTTCTTTCTCCAATTGAATTGCCTTGGCACCCTTATTTAAATACAGTTTATAGCATATGTGTGGATCGATATCATGTCACACTCAAAACATCCTTAATGGATTTCCTTCTCATGAAGAAAGACATCTCAAATTCTTCACTTTGCTATGTATTGCCAAATTTTGCTAAGTGTTGCTAAGTAGGCATTTTGTCGTCTTTTCTCTGCCTGCATCTCCAATCTCACATTTACCTACTCTCTTACCTTCTCTTTATTAAACTTCAGCCTATTGACTTTCTTTCCATTTCTGAAATTTCATCAAACCATGTGTAGGGCCTTTTCCCTGACTGGGTCTCTCTCCCCTCTGGTGTTCTCATAGCTGGTTACTCCTCATCCTTCCAGGCTCAGAATAAACACTCTCATCTTAGTGCATATTTTTCTTGACATAGTATCTTTAGTAGGTGCCCTTGTTTTTCTCAATCATAACATCTTTTATTATCTGAATTTCTAATACATTATTTATTTTGGCTTTCTCTTAGTCAAGGAAAAGATCATGCCTATCTTTTTGTATTCTTTCTGAATTATCAGTTGCTTGAAGAACATCTTGAAGTTTGTAGGTGTTAGATACATGTTGAATTGAAGAAAAACTTTTGATACCTGCTGGAATTCCTCTGACTTTTCACTTTCTTCTAGGACAACAATTTTGCTAAGCTTATTTACTTTGTTAATAAACTTAATTTATTAGCTTCTTTGGTCTTTACCTCTGAAATAAGATGTGGCACTATTCTTAGACTTAGCTTCTTTTTTCCTTCTCTGATTTCATATTTTCTAGTCCTGTTGTTGATCTAATAACTTTACCTTTGTCATTTTTGTTGACTCCTTTGTTCTTGGATCTTCTAAATGTGTGTGTTCTCTGCAATTTTATTCTTTGACCAAATCCAAGGATTTTAGCTATTGCCTCCTATAGTTGACATTCAGTCTGGATCAACATTCATTCTGATCCAGTTCCAAGGTATTATTTCCATCCACCTCTGTGCATTCTATAGGGTCACTATGAGTCAGAATCGACTCGACATCACTGGGCTTGGCTTGGGCTTGGGCTGTGCATTTTCATCAGGACATCCCCCACATTTAAAACTCAGTGCGGTGTAAACAAATCTTGTCTGTTGATTGGTTGGCCCATCAGTCTGTTGATCAGTCAGTTTATTAATTTGTATGTTTGTTTATTTACTTATATGTATGTCATTCCAGGAGCTAGCCCTCAGTGCCTGACATACAGTAGATTCAACTACTATTTATTTAATAGATTGGTAAAATCATTTTATGGTCCAAACAACTCCTCCTCTTACCTTCTCAGCTTCTCTAAATGTCACTGGTTCTCTCGGAGTCACCTTTGTCTCTCTTTCTACATCACTTCCTCTTAGGCAATCTTTTCTAAATTCTATAAATTTAACTTGAAAATACTTCACACAACTATGAATTTCTTTCTATATTAACTTTTCTCTATTTTGGATTAGTTTAAGTCTATTTTGATAAATCTTTTTTTCTTTTCATGCTTCTGTCAACTTGGACATATCCTATATCACTGTGAGATTAGATTTGCACATAGTTACTATCACAATAATCCCCAATTCACAAACAAACAATGGCTTTCAGTTTCCCTGCACAGGACAGAACCAACCTTCCATCCCTCCATACGTCTCCTCCATCTACATCACATTCTGACAAAAACAACTTGCTCTTTTCCATGAGCGTGTCTTCTGTTTCTCATATCTGAACTAGTAATCATGTTTCTCCTTTGTTTGGATCCTATTTTCTTCCTTTTCATTTATACGTCTTGAAATTCCTCCCATCGCTAAAGGCTGCACTCAGATATCACACTACCTGGGGGCTATTTCTGATAGACTGAAAGATAGTATATCTTTCTCTTCTAGACCTAGCACTTTGCTCGTGTCTCCCTAATGGCACTACTCATGTACAAAGCACAGTGTGCTTATTTGGCAAAGATAAAAAAATAAAAATGTGTTTTGTCTCCTGGCCTTATTAAGTTATGACTTTTGAGAATAAATACTGAATCTTTTTCATCATTCTAAACATCCCATGTGCCTGCACGCACACAAACACACACACACAGTGCTTAGCTGCTTGATCAAAATAGATGTGTAACTAGACAATCCTATAAAGTTGGTTGGGTTTGATTTTTTTTTCTTCAATCAATTAGGTTTTCCAAAGCTGGGAACAAAGATATAGGGGAAATTAACCCAGGAAATGATATGGTTATAGCAACTGAGAGACTTGTACCTGGGAATAAAATAAGAAGGTACTTTCTTATTTTGTTAAAGATAAAAAAAAAAAAAAAATTACTTCCACAGAATACTATATAAAGACTCAAAACTACTTACAGCAGAAGCAGTATGGCATTTTTCTGCAGTTTAAAAGATTTACCTTTCCCTCAAAGAACATAAACTTCAAAGAGATAAGGGAGAAAAGAACTGGCTGGTTTGTTTTTTGAGAGTTGGTAATGAAGGTAGCTAAACTTTTCTACCTTTGTTTATCACATCACTAAACTTGTTCATAAGGAGCCTTGGTAGTGCAATGGTTAAGTGCTTGGCTGCCAACCAAAAGGTCAGCAGTTCAAACCCATTAGTGGCTCTGTGGGAGAAAAGACCTGATGATCTGCTTCCATAAAGATTAATGTCAAGGAAACCTTATGTGGCAGTTCTTCTCTGTCATAAAGGGTCACAATGTGTCGGAATTGACTTGATGGCACACAACAACAACAATAATGGACTTGTCTGTACTTCTCTAAAGCTTTATTTATAATGTATCTGCTTGAATTTACCCTCTGTGCAATCCCTTGTCAAGATTATTCACTGAGGCTAACATACCACCCATCTGTCACTGGAGGTTTGCATCTTCCTATGATGCTGAACAGGTTTCAGTGGAGCTTTCAGACTAAAAGTCAGCAATGAAAATCCAATGAATCACAATGATTCGACCCTGTTGTATGTGGAGTCACCATCAGTTGGGGACTGGATGAATAACAGCTAACAACAAAATGCTGTTCTATGTCTATTGACAGTTGCTACCCTACTACTTAGTTTGACCATTTACAGGTATAGAGGAAGATACAAATAAATACTCATAGAGATCAAGTCCCTACATTGTGAAGTAAAATACATTAGCTATTAAGCATTGATTTCTTCACATATCTGGCAGATTAATCTCCTTAAACATCCTTTTGTGTGTTAAAATAAATGTTGTAAGGGAATATTTTGTACTGTACATCTCAACAACCCAGTTATGGTGCTAAACAAAGAATTCAAAAGAATTAGTTAAAATATACACTTAAGATTTCCAGATATATAATTTTATTTTTTTAGAGAAAAAAATTAAAGAATTAAAAAAAAATTAGAGAATTTAATTAAAGAAAATTAAAGTAATCTATAATTGAGAAAAGTTTCATCTGGAATTGAAAAAAGGTAATTTTGTCATGGATTTAATTAATATTTTCAAGTGTATATTACGCAATGATTACTGTGCTGTGGATAAAATATTAAGTAAACCAGGAAGATTCCTGCCCTCATGAATACTACATTTTAATAAGGAAATGAATGGGAATTCCAGAACACTTAATTATGCTCATGAGGAACCTGTGCATAGATCAAGAGGCAGTTGTTTGGACAGAACAAGGGGATACTGAGTGGTTTAAAGTCAGGAAAAGTGTGTGTCAGGGTTGAATCCTTTCAGCATACTTATTCAATCTGTACTTTGAGCAAATAATCTAAGAAACTGGACTATATGAAGAAGACTGATTAACAACCTGCACGATGCAGATGACAAAACCATGCTTGCTGAAAGTGAAGAGGACTTGAAGCACTTACTAATGAAGATCAAAGACCACAGCCTTCAGTATGAATTACACCTCAACATAAACAAAACAAAAATTCTCACAACCAGGCCAATAAGCCACATCGTGATAAACGGAGAAAAGATTGAAATTGTCAAGGATTTCATTTTACTTGGATCTACAATCAACACCCATGGAAGCAACAGTCAAGAAATCAAAAGACGCATTGCGTTGGGCAAATCTCCTGAAAAGGACCTCTTTAAAGTGTTGAAAAGCAAAGATGTCACCCTGAAGACTAAGGTGCGTCTGACCCAAGCTATGGTATTTTTAATCTCATCATATGCATGTGAAAGGTGGATAATGAATAAGGGAGGCCAAAGAAGAATCGATGGCTTCAAATTGTGGTGTTGGCAAAGAATATTGAATAAACTGTGGACTGCCAAAAGGATGAACAAATCTGTCTTGGAAGAAGTACAGCCAGAATGCTCCTTAGAAGCAAAGATGGCGAGATGGCTTCTTACATACTTTGGACATGTTGTCAGGAGGGATCAGACCCTGGAGAAGGACATATGCTTGGAAAAGTACAGGGTCAGTAGAAAAAAGGAAGACCCTCAACGAGGTGGATTGACACAGTGGCTGCAAAAATGGGCTCAAGCATAACAACGATTGTAAGAATGGCACAGGGCTGGGCAGTGTTTTGTTATGTGGTACATAGTGTCACTATGAGTTGGAACCGACTCGAGGGCACCTAACAACAACAAATAAGGAAAAGAGATGATTTTAAAAAACTAAACATTTGCAGAAGTTTGTAGCAACTAACTATAATACATGCTATGTAATACACCATTATGTTATAACATAAGAGAAGGGTATTAAGCTAATCTAACAGATCTGGGAAAGCATCCTTAAGGAAATGATCCTTAATCTCAGAGATCATCCTCATGAAACATGAGGAGTTATTTAGGTAAAAGGCAATGGAGATAAACACTGCACACCAACCAAGTGCTAAACAAAAGAGCCTCAACTCTACAGTGTTTAGTGACATGTGAGGGGCTCTTTAGTAAAATACGTAATTCTGTGCTGTAGATGACATGGTCTCAGTTCAGAATCCCAGGGGCCCACGATAATGATTCTTCCACAGAGTCTGCCAAAACATTCAGACTCCATCTTTTTCCACCTCCAATACCATATAGTCTGCTGCACCACATGGTCGCTTCCACTGTAGCTGAAATCTGCTGCAGAACTCCTTCCTGCTCCAGGCTCAAATCAAATGTAGCTGACTTCATTGTCACCGGGATTATAGAGCACACAGTATCCGAAGGGGTAGAATGTGTTGCCTCTGAAACTCAAGTGACCTATGAGGCTTGTGCTCTATCATTTGTGATACAGGATACAAGAAACAATCATTTGTCTTTTATTTTAAGTGGATAGTTTGGCATATCGCTGTTCACTGGAATATCACAACTGAACAAGAGGTCCCTGAACCTTTAAGAATTTATCGCCTACCCTCTGGAGAACATGTGTCTTACCAAGACCTACAGAATATTAGCCATCTTTTGGTCATTCTGCCCAATCAACTTGAAGGCATCAATGTAATGGGTCAGTATGATGTTCCGTGGGATGTCTGGATGGCCCAGGTAACTTTTGGTAGAGGGTCAGCAAAAAGAAGAACCTCAGTGAGATGAATTGACAGTGACTGCAAAAATGGGCTCAAATAGCAATGATTGAGAGTATGATGCACAATATATGAGGTCCATATGAGTGAGAGACAACTTGAAGACACCTAAGAACAACAGCATAATACAGGGCAAAAGAATTAACATAGCTCTGAGGAGAAATGAATACTGTTGTCCATCCCAGTGAATCTAAACACTTTCTGAATCTCCTTATGGATTGGAATGAGAAAGAATTTCTTTTCCTGATCAATAGGTCAATACTATGTACCTGAGGTCTTTTTAGTCTATTCTAGCAAGGATACCGGGTCCAGCACAGTGGCTAAGATTAGAGCTTGATTAAATTTCTGCTAGTCTACATTCATTTTGCAGAATCCACCCAGTTTCTCATCAACAACTTCAGAGGCACCTGTCAGAAGTTTTCATCTCCTTGTTTAGGATCCCAGCAATTCCAGTCAAGGTCCTGACTTTAACATGACAGGCATTTAAGCATCTCTGGTTCTCTGCAATTGTAACCTAGATCTGATTGGCACTTAGTTATGAACTCTCTTCCACTACAGGATAAGGAGCTCTTTGTAAGCTACTATAGAGACCCTGGAAACCGCCAGGCACTCCTTGGAAACTCTGTGGGGCAGTTCTACTCTGTCCTATAGGGTCGCTATGAGTCGGAATTGACTCAATGGCATTGGATTTGGTTTTTTGGTTTTATAGAGACCCTCTTCCTCTCACGCTTATCCTTTAACTACTTAACAGTCCTGAGTTCCTCATTATTCTTCTGCAAGACAATAATTCAACTATGCAGTGACAGATTCCATGCTTTCTAAGCATTGTTCCCCCTAATATTTTTTTTCAAATGCCTATATCTACAAACGTATTTTCCCAGGTCACCTCTGCTGAAATTGTTAGTGATTGGATTACTGTTTTGTGCCTCACATATTCTTCAGGATGGCATCCTCTACGCTTCTGGTTGGTGAGCGTCTCATTCCCAGAACCCCATTTTACCTCCTAACCTGTTTTCATGGTCTGTGCTTGGCACCACTTGCGTAGTTTGGGTCCTCTGAGAAGCAGATAGAATCCAGGATTAGATGTGTAAGAGATTAATTGGGCAAATCATCTATGAGGTAAAATGAGGAGCCTGGAGTTTGGAAGGGTGTTCATAACTTGATGCAGATCTGACCCCCATGGAGGTAAGGAGAACGGGAGTAAGATTGTCCAGGACATGTATTAGATCATGCAGTGTAGTGCAATTCTAAGAAAGTTTCAGCAAAGCAGTGGGGAATCCTGGAACCATCACCATACCTCAGAGGAGGGCTTTTTTCCCAGGAAGAGGCCTGCCTTATAGTCTTGTGATGCTCAGTCACTGGCTGGGAGCAGCCGGTGGGAAGCATGACCGGCACAAATGAAGTGTTGGATTTCAGAGCACAGCAGCTGGGACCATCAACCAATTTTGTTCTTTGCGGTTAAAGATTTGAGAGGTGCATTTTCCTGACTGTAACAGTTCAGGATGCTTCCCCCCTCACCCTGCCCCGTAATGAGGATAAACCAATCTGAAGCCATGTATTGAAAATAACAGAACGGTCAACTTAAGTTCTTGAATAAGTGCATGTAGAATGGCACTGACCGAGTGTGATTACAGGAGAAAGAAATTTTTTTTTTTTGTATTTGAGCCATGATACATTTTGAAATCTATTTATTACAGTGGTTTATTTACTTCAATTGATACTTCTACTCAACTCCCAATAATACTTTTTTATTTGTATTTATCTTTCATCTGTATGCTTCTGCCAACATCTCACTAGCTCTGACCTACGGTTATCACTGCCAGCAATTCTGTCCACTTAGTAGTCTCTATAATGTGCATTTCTGATCTTGTAAACATCAACCATCCTTACTCAGGGTTTAGCTTTTGCCACAGCAGAAAGCATTCTGTTGAGAAGGAACTTAAAATTCAAAGTTGGCTTGAGTCCAGTTCTTTGGCCTCCTACCCTTACTATATTTCTTTTTTCCCACCTTGCTTTAATAGCTGCTATTTGGAGCCCTGGTGGCACAGAGGTTAAAGCACTTGGCTACCAACCAACAGGTCAGAGGTTTGAACCCACGAGCCATTCCAAGGGAGAAAGATGTGGATATCGGCTTCCATAAAGATTTACAGCTTGGAAAACGTATGGCGCACTTCTACTCTGTCCTATAGGGTCGCTATGAGCAGAATCAACTCAAAGGTGGTGGGTTTCATGTGGTTTTTATCTGTTTGTCTGGTTTTTGAAGCATTTGTTTACTATTTTGGCTTAACTGAGACTGTCTCTGTATTCCCAAAAGTTTAAATGCTAGTTACTCTGCCTTTTTCTTGCCTAAAACTGGGCGTAAATATTCTCCTCTGGCTCTTCATAACTTCTCTGAAACACTGTTGGTTTCACATTTGGAAATTTTTAATTGTTTAATCCTCTATTTCTCTCTGCTCCCTTGTTTTATGACCTCTTGGTTTTCTGCCATCTTTCATGATTTCAATGTGGAGCAGTATTTTTTCCCCCCCCGCGGATCTAATTTCTGATTCTGTTTTCACAGCCTATCACTTCATACAGACCCACATTAACAAAGTTATTTTTTCCCTCTGGTATTCCAGATATCTTTCTCCTAGTCCCAGACTGCTCTGTACTTTAATAAATGGTATGAATCAGATAAGCTCAGAGCCTCTAATGATTTCCTCTATGCCTGGACTATTACTTAATAAATAAATAAATAGATAGATGATAGATAAACAGACAGACAGACAGATAGATAAACAGGTAGCTAGCTAGCTAGATAGATAGATTAGCTAGCTAGATAGATTAGCTAGCTAGCTAGCTAGGTTGCTAGCTAGCTAGGTAGCTAGGTAGATTAGATAGATTATAGATAGATAGGTAGATAGATTAGATAGATGATGGATGGATGGATGGATGGATGGATGGATGGATGGATGGATGGATGGATGGATGGATGGATGGATGGATGGATGGATAGATAGATAGATGATAGATAGATAGATAGATGATAGGTAGGTAGGTAGGTAGGTAGGTAGGTAGGTAGATGAGCAAAAAAAAAAAAATCCATTGCGGTGGAACTGCTTCGTAGCGACTATAGGCCACAGTAGAACTGTCACGTAGGGTTTCCAGAGCTTTTTTTTTTAACCTTTAGGGAGGCAGAGTGATACAACTTTCTATTGTGGAGCAGCTGATGAGTTCAAACTGCTGATTTTTGTTTAGCTGCTGAGTGCTTTAACTGCTGTGCCCCCAGGGCTCCAAATACCAGCTATTAAAGCAAGTTGGGAAAAAAAATATTCCCATTAATGGACTTTGGTCATTTGTCAAAGATCAGCTGACCATAGTTGGATGCATTTACATCTGGGCTCTCAATTCTGTTCCACTGGTCTTGTTCCGGTACGAGAGTTTTTAACCACAGTGGCTGTAGAGTAGGTTTTGGTATCAGGTGGTGTGAGGCTTCCTACTTTGTTCTTTTTTTTTCAGTAATGCTTTGCTTATCCAGGCCTCTTCCCTTCCCATATAAACTTCGTGATTAGCTTTCCCATCTTGTTAAAGCATGCTGCTGGTATGTGGATGGGATTGCATTATACCTATAGATCAATTTGGGTAGAATTGACATTTTCACGATGTTCGGTCTTCCTACATATGAGCACGATATGTTTTTCCATTTATGTAGTTTCTTTTGGGTTCTTGCAGTGGTGTTTTATAGTTTGCTTTGTATAGGTCTTTTATATCCCTTGTTAGATTTATTCCGAAGTATTCTACCTTTTTAGGGGCTGTTATAAATGTTGTTGTTTTCCTTGTTTCTTTTTCAAAGTTCTCTTTGTTATGTATAGGAATTCAACAGATTTTTGTACACTGGTCTTGTATCCTCCTAGTCTGCTGAATTTTTCTATTCATCCTGGTAATTTTCTTGTGGAGTCTTTTAGGTTTTCTATATGTAGTATATCATCTGCAAATAAGGACAGTTTTAATTCTTCCTTATCATTTTGGATGCTCTTTATTTCTTTTTTTTTGCTTTATTGATCTAGTTAGGAGTTCCAATACAATGTTAAATAGGAGTGGTGATAAAGTGTAGAGTGTATCCTTGTCTTCTTCCTGTACTCAGGGGGAATGCTTTCAGGCTCTCTCCATTGAGAATGATGTTGGTTGTTTGTTTTATGTAGTTGTCCTTTATTATGCTGAGGAATTTCCCTTCTATTCCCATTTTATTGAGAGTTTTGTTCGGGAATCGTTGTTGGGCTTCATGAAATGTTTTGTAAGTGTCCATTGAGATGATTCTGTGATTCTTTTCTTTTGCTGTATTCAAGTAATGGATTACATTGATTGATTTTCTAAATGTTGAACCATCCTTGCATACCAGATATGAATCCTACTTGCTTGTGGTGTATTACTTTTTGATATGATGCTGAATCCTATGGGCTAGAATTTTGTTGAGAATTTTTGAATCTATATCCATGAGATATTGTTCTATAGTTATCTTTTTTGTGGTGTCTTTGCCTGGCTTTAGTATCAGGGTTTTGCTGGCTTCATAGAGTGAATTTGGGAATATTCCTTCCTATTCTATGCTCTGAAATAATTTGAGTAGCACTGGTGTGAGCTCTTCGCTGAATGTTTGGTAGAAGTCTCCAATGAATTCATCCGGACCAGGGCTTTTTGTTGTTGTTGTTGAGAGTTTTTTTTTTCTCTTTGATCTCGTCTCTTGTTGTGGGTCTGTTCAGATTTTCAATCCCAGTTTGTGTTATTTTAGAACTTTGCCTATTTCCCATAGGTTCTCAAATTTGCTGGAGTACAATTTTTTATACTATTCTGTTATGATCCTTTTTATTTCAGCTGGGTCTGTTATAATGTTCCCCATCTCATTTCTTATTTGGTTTATTTGCTTCCTCTTCTGTTTTATTTCCATCAGTTTGGCCAATGATTTGTCAATTTTGCCTCCCTTTTCAAAGAACCAGTTTTTGGTCTTGTTGATTCTTTTGTTTGTTTGCTGTCTAACTTGTTTTTGCTCTAATCTTTATTATTTCCTTCCTTCCTGTGACTGTGGGCTTCTTTTTTTTTTGCTCTCTTTCTATTTGTTCGAGTTGTGGTGTTAAAATTTTGATTTTGGCCCTTGCTTTTTTTGATGTGTGTGTTTATTGCTGTAAATTGACCTCTAAACACTGCTTTTGCTGTGTCCCAAAGGTTTTGGTAAGATGTGTTTTCATTCTCATTTCATTCTATGAAATTCTTTATTCCATCCTTGATTTCTTCTATAATCCAGTAGTTTTTAAGCAAGGTGTTGTTCAGTTTCCATGTATTTGACTTTTTTTTCCTTGTTATTTCTCTTATTGATTTCTACTTTTATGGCATTATGATCATGTGTTATTTTGATGTTTTGGATTTTGTTAAGGCTTGCTTTGTGGCCTAACATGTGGCCTATTCTGGCCATATGCACTGGAAAATAATGCATACTGGGCTGCTTTTGCATGGAATATTCTGCATATCTTTATGAGGTCTAATTGGTTGGTTGTGACATTTACATCTTCTGTATCTTTGTTGAATTTCTTTCTGGATGTTCTGCCCTTTACCGAAGTGTTGCATTGAAATCTGCTGCTATTATGTGTGAAACTGTCTGTTTCTCTTTTCAATGCTGTTAGAGTTTGTTTTATGTATTTTGGGGCCCTGATCTGCCAGGCGCTCCTTGGAAACTCTATGGGGCAGTTCTACTCTGTCCTATTGGGTCGCTATGAGTCAGAAACGACTCGATGGCACTGGGTTTGGGTTTGGTTTTTGTTTGGTCATTGTACACATTACTATCATGTGCTCCAGGTGTACTGGCCATTTAATCATTGTATATTGTCCGTCCTTATCCTATACAGTAAATTTTACTTTAAAGTCTATTTTATCAGAGATTTCTATTGCCAATTCTGGTCTTTACTGATTATTGTTTGTTTGATATGTTTTTCCATTCTTTGAGTTTTACTTTATGTTTTTGTGTCTAAGCTGTGTCTCTTGTAGACAACATGTAGATGGATCATGTTTTTTTTAATCCGTTCTGCCATTCTCTGTCTCTTCTGGTGCGTTTAGTCCATTGACATTCAGTGTAATTATTGATAGGTATGAGTTTATTGCTGTCACTTTGATGTATTTTTTGTGTGTGTATATATGTGCATGGTGTTGATAGTTTCTTTGTTCTGCTTAATATTCTGTGCTGAGTTCTTTTTGCTTATGTATTTTCATCTCTTTTATTATTGTTGGTTTTGTGTTTGCTAAGCCTTATGTTTTTCTTCTTCTTTTTTATTTTTTTGCTGGGTAGGTTTTTTTTTTTTAGCTTCCTTTGTGGTTATCTTGAAACTTACCTTTATTTTTCTAAGTTTAAACCAGTATTTTATTTCTCGATACCACCTTGATTTCCTGTCCATATGGAAGTTCTCTACCTACATTGTTTATTCCCACTTTTATAGTTTGGAAGTTGTCATCATTTACAGACTGATGTCTCTATATTCAGTCTTTTAGCTTTGTTTTATTATTGAGAATTCTTTATTTAGGTTGGTATCTGGATGATGTTGTCCTGTGCCCTAGACTCAGGTTGTTGTCTGATGTTGTTGGTTCTCTAGCCTCAGAACTCTGTTTAATAATTCTTTTAAGTTTCACTTGATTTTTATGAATTCCCTTAATTTATGCTTATCTGGAAATGCCCTAATTTCACCATTGTACTTGAGAGAGAGTTTGCATGATAGTTTTGAGGGAGAGTTTTGCAGACCTTGGCAGACAGTTTTTTTTTTTTTCTTTCAACATTTTATATATGTCATCCCATTGCTTCTTGCCTACATAGTTTCTGCTGAAAAGTCAGAATTTAGTTTTATTGTTTCCATTTGTATGTGACTGTGTTTTTTTCAAGCTGCTATCAAGATTCTTTCTTTGTCTTTGGTTTTGACAAGCGTCATATGTATTGTTCACTTTCTTTTGGAGTCTATGCTATATGGAGTTCTTTGATCTTCTTGGACAGTTAGCTTTTCATCTTTTATGGTATTTGGGAAGCTTTCTGCCAGCAAACTATCAAAAATCTTCTCTGTGTTTTCCATTTTCTATCCCTGTTCTGGAACTTCGATCACTTGCCACTTTTTTTTCTCTATTGTGTCCCACAAAATTCTTAGGTTTTCTTCATTCTTTTCTCTGATTTTTGTTCAAAATGGTGACCATGGATTTGTCTTTGGTCTCCCTGATTCTGTCTTCTGTTATTTCAAATTTGCTTCTAAAACTTTCAATTGAGTTGTCCATTTATGAAACTTTGTTGTTTATCTTTTGGATTTCTAGTTGCTTTTTTTTTGTATGATTTCTAATTGTGTATCTATTTTGAAATTTTGTTCTTGAATTATTTTTCTGAATTATTCTATTGGTTTGTGTTTTCCTTGATTTTGGCTATGTGTTTGTTGGTTTTGTCTATGTTTTGTATGATTTTGTCTGTTTTTCCAATATTGTTCCTAATCTATTAAAACCAGGAAAAAAAAATTGCTGTCAAGTTGATTCTGACCCTGTAGCAACCCTATAGGACAGAGTCAAACTGCCTTCCCATAGGGTTTCCTAGATGCAGTTCCTGGGAAATTGGAACTGCTGACCTTGTGGTTAGCAGCCAAGCTTTAACCCACTGTGCCTCAAGGGCTCCTTAAGCTATAAATATTAGTTTCATTGCCTTTTCTTCTACCAGAAACTTATCTGATTCTTTCTTTTGGTCACTTGCTGGAGCCATATTGTCCTGCTTTTTAGTATGTTTTGATATTATCTGTTCTTTCCTAAATATTAAGGTATTCTTTTCTTATTTATCAGTTGTATGCTTTTTTTTTTTTTTTTTTGTCCTGCTTTTTTGTTTTCTTTTGTATATATTAGGATGGGTGGGCTGGGTGAACTTTGCTGCTTTCTCATCTACTGGCATGATGTCTTTCATCACCTTGTCCATGTGGGCAGGACAGCAGCTGGAAAGGTGAGCCCACTTCACTGTTCACTGGTTTAGCAAAGGGATTTAGGGTGGACTAGATGAGTACTGTCTGCCTCCTGTTTTTGGTTCAGTGGTGTGAAAGCATTCACAGCCCCTGGCCAGATGGGCAGGGTGTTGGTTCAGGAGTAGTTCGGGTTCAATTTTCACAATTCAGCAGCTTGTTGAGTGGTGGGAGGGGAGAACTGGTGCTGACCTGGTGTGGCAGCAGGCCTAAGTGCCAGGGATGTGGCATGGCAGGGTCTAGTGGGAAGGGGGGAAGATGGCTTATAGGTGTAGGTGGTAGGGAGAAAGAAAAAAGAGAGAAAGAAAAAAAGGGGATGGCCTGGTGGTAGCTGGTGGGTGGTGTCAGGGTAGACCTGGGGGCTGGCAGGAAGAAGGGACCCAGCATATGGGGTTAGGTGGGAGGGAGAAAGAGAGGGAAAAAAGAAAAAAGAAAGAGATTAAAAAGTGAATAAAATAATTGGTTTGCGATGGGGACCAGTGGCTGGGGACAAGGGATACCTGCGGCAGAAGTGGGCTGGTGCACCAGTGGCATTCTATCTGTGGTAGCACAGCAGAGGCCCATGGGAAGGGATGGTAGATGGCATTTGGGGCTAGGTGGCAGAGAGAAAGAAAATAAAAAAAGGAAAAAAGAGGAAATATGAGGAAAAAATGGTGGTGTGGTAGGGGCTGGCAAGTAGGATAGAGTGGACCTGGGGGTTGGTGGAAAGGGAGGGGGGGTGATGTATGGGGCTAGGTGGGAGGGAGAAAGAGAAAACAGAAAAAAAAAGAAAAGAAAAATCTGCAGGGGGGAGCTGTGTGTGGGGTTGGGACAAACTTGGGGCAGTAGCAATCTGGTATGCTGGTGACTGTCTAACCACAGTGGTATGGCAGGGGCTGGCAGGAAGGTGAGAGAAGTGGCATACAGTGCTAGATGGGAGGGAGAGAGAAAAGTCAGAAGAGAAACAAACAAACAAACAAACAAAAAAGACCACATGGTAGAAGCCATTGTGTGTGAGCAGGGTTAGACCTGGGGTGGCAATGGGCGGGTGGCTCTCCTGTGGTGGCATAGCAGGAGGTTGGATGGGAAGAGGAGAGAGGCATATGGGGCTAGGTGGGAGGGAGAAAGAAAAGGAAGAAAGGAAAAAAAAAATGGTGGTTAGGAGGGAATCAGTGTGTGGGAATGGGGCAGACCCGGGGGCCAGTGGGAAGGGAGGGCAGGTGACATGCAGGGCTAGGTTGGAAGGAAAAAGAAAAGACAGGAGAGAAAGGGGCAATAAAAGGGGGAAAAAAGACAATGTGGCAGTATCTGGCAGGTGGGGATAAGGCAGATCCAGGGTGGTGGGGTAGTGGTGGGCCAGTGGCTCCCTAACTGCTGCTGCATGGTGAGGGCCCAGTGGGAGGTAAGACGAGGTGGTGTATGATGCTAGGTGGGAGGGAGAAAGGAAAAAAGAGGAGAACAAAAATGGCACCACAATGGAAGCTGGCTTATGGGGGTGAGGTAGACCTGGGGTGGCAGTGGGCTGGTGGCCCTGTGTCAGAGGCCTTTATGAAGCAGGGGAGATGGTGTACTGGGCTAGTTGGACGGAAAGAGAAAAGGAAGAAAGAGGAGAAAAATAAAAAGCCGTGTAGCAGAAGAGGGCAGGGAGGTTGGGGGGGATGGCTCATATTGTAGACCCCAGAAGTGGGGGGTGCCAGGCTGAAGGAGCTCGTTTTTTTTTTAATAATTTTTATTGTGCTTTAAGTGAAAGTTTACAAATCAAGTCAGTTTCTCGCATAAAAACTTATGTACACCTTCCTACATACTCCCAATTACACTCCCCCCAATGAGACAGCCCGCTCTCTCCCTCCACTCTCTCTTTTCATGTCCATTTCACCAGCTTCTAACCCCCCCCCACCTTCTCATCTACCCTCCAGGCAGGAGACGCCAACGTAGTCTCAAGTGTCCACCCGATCTAAGAAGCTCACTCCTCACCAGCATCTCTCTCCAACCCATCGTCCAGTCCAATCCATGTCTGAAGAGTTGGCTTTGGAAACGGTTCCTGTCCTGGGCCAACAGAAGGTCTGGAGGCCATGATCACTGGGGTCCTTCCGGTCTCAGTCAGACCATTAAGTCTGGTCTTTTTATGAGAATTTGGGGTCTGCATCCCACTGCTCTCCTGCTCCCTCAGGGGTTCTCTGTTGTGTTCCCTGTCAGGGCAGTCATTGGTTGTAGCCAGGTACCATCTAGTTCTTCTGGTCTCAGGATGATGCAGTCTCTGGTTCACGTGGCCCTTTCTGTCTCTTGGGCTCGTAATTACCTTGTGTCCTTGGTGTTCTTCATTCTCCTTTGATACAGGTGGGTTGAGACCAATAGAAGCATCTTAGACGGCTGCTTGCTGGCATTTAAGACCCCAGACGCCACTCTTCAACATGGGATGCAGAATGTTTTCTTAATAGATTTTATTATGGCAATTGACTTAGATGTCCCCTGAAATCATGGTTCCCGAACCCCTGCCCCTGCTACACTGGTCTTCGAAGTGTTCAGTTTATTCAGGAAACTTCTTTGCTTTTGGTTTAGCCCAGATGTGCTGACCTCCCCTGTATTGTGTGCTGTCTTTCCCTTCACCTAAAGTAGCTCTTATCTACCATCTACTTAGTGAATATCCCCCCACCCTCCCTCCCTCCTCTCGTAACTACAAAAGAATGTTTTCTTCTCAGTTTAAACTATTTCTCAAGTTCTTATAAAAGTGGTCTTATACAATATTTGTCCTTTTGCAACTGACTAATTTCACTCAGCATAACACCTTCTAGGTTCCCCCACGTTATGAAATGTTTCACAGATTCCTCACTGTTCTTTACTGATGCGTAGTATTCCATTGTGTGAATATACCATAATTTATTTATCCATTCATCCATTGATGGGCACCTTGATTGCTTCCATGTTTTTGCTGTTGTAAACAGTGCTGCAATAAACATGGCTGTGCTTATATCTGTTGGTGTAAAGGCTCTTATTTCTCTAGGATATATTCTGAGGAGTGAGATTGCTGGATCATAAGGTAGTTCTATTCTAGTTTTTTAAGGAAACACCAAATCAATTTCCAAAGTGGTTGCACCATTTGACATTCCCACCAGCAGTGTAGAAGTGTTCCAATCTCTCCACGGCCTCTCCAACATTGATTATTTTATGTTTTTTGGATTAATGCCAGCCTCATTGGAGTGAGATGGAATCTCATTGTAGTTTTGATCTGCATTTCTCTAATGGTTAATGATCATGAACATTTCCTCGTGTATCTGTTAGCTACCTGAATGTCTTCTTTAGTGAAGTGTCTGTTCATGTATTTTGCCCATTCTTTAATAGGGTTATTTGTCTTTTTGTAGTTGAGTTTTTACAGTATCATATAGATTTTAGAGATGAGATGCTGATCAGAAATATCATAGCCAAAACTTTTTCCCGGTCTGTAGGTAGTCTTTTTACTCTTTTGGTGAAGTCTTTGGATGAGCACAGGTGTTTGATTTATAGGAGTTCCCAGTTATCTAGTTTTTCTTCTGCATTCTTAATAATGTTTTTTATACTGTTTATGCCATGTATTAGGGCTCCTAACATCGTCTCTATTTTTTCTTCCATGATCTTTATCGTTTTCGATTTTATATTTAGGTCTTTGATCCATTTTGAGCTTGTTTTTGTGCATGGAGTGAGGTGTGAGTCTTGTTTCATTTTTTTGTAGATGGATATCCAGTTCTGCCAAAACGATTTGTTAAAAAGACTGTCTTTTCCCCATTGAACTGTTTTGGGGCCTTTGTCAAATATCAACTGCTCATATGTGGATGGATTTATGTCTGGATTCTCATTCTGTTCCATTGGTCTATGTATCTGTTGTCATACCACTACCAGGCTGTTTTGATTACTATGCCGGTATAATAGGTTCTAAAATCAGGTAAAGTAAGGCCTCCCACTTTGTTCTTCTTTTTCAGTAATGCCTTATTTATCTGAGGTCTCTTTCCCTTCCATATGAAGTTGGTGATTTGTTTCTCCATCTCAGTTAAGAATGTCGTTGGGATTTGGATCGGAATTGCATTAAATGTATAGATCGCTTTTAGTAGAATGAACATTTTTGTAATGTTAAGTCTTCCTGTCCAAGAGCAAGGTATGTTTTTCCACTTATGTAAGTCTCTTTTGGTTTCTTGCAGAAATGTACTGTAGTTTTCTTTGTATAAGTCTTTTACATCCCTGGTGAGATTTATTCCTAAGTATTTTATCTTCTTGGGGGCTACTGAAAATGGCATTGATTTGGTGATTTCCTCTTTGATGTTCTTTTTGTTGGTGTAGAGGAATCCAACCGAGTTTTGTATGTTTATCTTGTATCCCGATACTCTGCTGAACTCTTCTATTAGTTTCAGTAGTTTTCTGGAGGTTTCCTTAGGTTTTTCTGTGTATAAGATCATGTCATCTGGAAATTGTGATGTTTTTAATTCTTCCTTGCCAATCTGGATTCCCTTTATTTCTTTGGCTAGCCTAATTGCTCTGGCTAGGACTTCCAACACAATGTTAAATGAGAGTGGTGATAAACGGCATCCTTGTCTGGTTCCCGATCTCAGTGGGAATGCTTTCAGGATCTCTCCATTTAGATGATGTTGCCCGTTGGCTTTGTATAGATGCCCTTTATTATGTTGAGGAATTTTCCTTCTATTCCTATTTTGCTGAGAGTTTTTACCATGAATGAGCGTTGAACTTTGTCAGAAGCCTTTTCTGCATCAATTGATAAAATCGTGTGATTCTTGTCTTCTGTTTTACTTATGTGATGATTACATTAATTATTTTTCTAATGTTGAGCCATTCCTGCATACCTGGTATGAATCCCACTTGGTCATGGTGAATTTGATTTTTGATATGTTGTTGAATTCTATTGGCTAGAGTTTTGTTGAGGATTTTTACATCTACATTCATGAGGGATACAGGTCTGTAATTTTCTTTTCTTGTGGTGTCTTTACCTGGTTTTGGCATCAGGCATATGGTGGCTTCATAGAATGAGTTTGGTAGTATTCCATCCTTTTCTATGCTCTGAAACACCTTTAGTAGCAGTGGTGTTAACTCTTCTCTGAAAGTTTGGTAGAACTCTGCAGTGAAGCCTTCCAGACCAGGGCTTTTTTTGTTGTTGTTGGGAGTTTTTTGATTACCTTTTCAATCTCTTGTTAGGGGTCTATTTAGTTTTTCTGCCTCTGTTTGTGTTCGTTTAGGTAGGTAGTGTGTTTCTAGGAGTTCATCCATTTCTTCTAGGTTTTCACATTTGTTAGAGTACAATTTTTCATAGTAATCTGATATGATTCTTTTAATTTCAGTTGGGTCTGTTGTAATATCACCCATCCATTTCTTATTTAGGTTATTTGCTTCCTCTCCTTTTTTTTCTTTTGTCGGTTTGGCCAGTGGTTTATCAATTTTGTTGAGTTTTTTCAAAAAACCAGCTTTTGGTCTTGTTAATTCTTTCAATTGTTTTTCTGTTTCATTTAGTTCAGCTGTAATTTTTATTATTTATTTTCTTCTGGTGCCTATGGGTTTCTTTTGTTGCTCTCTTCCTATTTGTTCAAGTTGTAGGGATAATTCTTTGATTTTGGCCATTTCTTCTTTTTGAATGTGTGCATTTATTGATATAAATTGGCCTCTGAGCACTGCTTTTGCTGTGTCCCAAAGATTTTGATAGGAAGTGTTTTCATTCTCATCGGATTCTCTGAATTTCTTTATTCCATCACTAATGTCTTCTATAATCCAGCCTTTCTGAGCAAGGTTTTGTTCATTTTCCAAGTGTTTGATTTCTTTTCCCTGCTTTTCCTATTGTTGCTTTCTGCTTTGTAATATTTCAATGTTTTGGATTCTGCTAAGGCTTGCTTTATGACCTAATATGTAGTCTATTCTAGAGAATGTTCCATGTGCACTAGAAAGAAAGTATAGTTGGTTGCTGTTGGGTGGAGTGTTCTGTGTATGTCTGTGAGGTCATGTTGGTTGATTGTGACATTTAGATCTCCCGTGTCTTTATTGAGCTTTTTTCTGGATGTCCTGTCCTTCACTGAAAGTAGTGTGTTGGAGTCTCCTACTGTCTATCTCACTTTTCAATGCTGATAGAGTTTGTTTTATGTATCTTGCAGCCCCGTCATTGGGTGCATAAATATTTAATATGGTTATATCTTCCAGGTCAGTTGTCCCATTCATCATTATATAGTGTCCTTCCTTATCCTTTGTGATGGATTTAACTTTAAAGTCTATTTTTTCAGAAATTAATATTGCCACTCCTGCTGTTTTTTGATTGTTGTTTGCTTGATATATATTTTTTCCATCCTTTGAGTTCTAGTTTGTTTACGTCTCTAAGTCTAAGGTGTGTCTTTTGTAAGCAGCATATAGACGGATCTTGTTTTTTAATCCATTCTGCCACTCTCTGTCTCTTTATTGGTTCATTTAGTCCATTTACATTCAGTGTAATTATGGATAGGTATGAATTTAGTGCTATCATTTTGATGTCTTTTTTTGTGTGTTGTTAAGAGTTCCTTTTTCCCACGTAATTTTATGTGCTGAGTAGATTTTTATAGATCGTCCTTTCTTCATATTTCTTGTTGTTGATTTTGTTTCTGCTGAGTCTCTATTTTTTTCTTGTATTTTATTTTGATGAGTAGGATAGTTTGTCTCCTTTGTGGTTACCTTATTATTTACCCCTATTTTTCTAAATTTAAACCTAACTTTTATTTCTTAGTATCACCATATCTCCCTCTCCATATGGAAGGTGTATGATTACATTTTTTAGTCTCTATTATTTTAATGTTGTCTTTTATATAATAACATCACTGCTACCCTGTTTTGAGCTTTTGTTTTGTTTTTTTATAATCTTGCTTTGTTTTCTTGGATTTCCCTGTCTGGGTCCAAGGATTACTGGTACCTCCCAGTCTTCTGGTTGCTCTGCCCAGTGTTCTATTCTTGGGTTGATGCCTGATATTACTGATTTTCTAACCAAAGAACTACCTTTAGTACTTCTTGTAGTTTTGGTTTGGTTTTTACAAATTCCCTCAACTTGTGTTTATCTGGAAATGTCTTAATCTCACCTTCATATTTAAGAGACAGTTTTGATGGATATATGAGTCTTGGCAGGCAATTTTTTTTCTTCAATTTTTTAAATACATCATCCCATTGCCTTCTTGCCTGCATGGTTTCTGCTGAGTAGCCCGAGCTTATTCTTATTGGCTCTTCTTTGTAGGTGACTTTTCGTTTATCCGTTGTTGCTCTTATAATTCTTTATCTTTGGTGTTGGTAAGTATGATTATAATATGTCTTGGTGACTTTCTTTTGAGATCTGCCTTTTTGGAGTTCGATGAGCATCTTGGATAGATAACTTCTCATCTTTCACGATATCAGGGAAGTTTTCTGCCAACAAATCTTCAACAATTCTCTCTGTATTTTCTGTTATCCCTCCCTGTTCTGGTACTCCAGTCACTCGTAGGTTATTTCTCTTGATAGAGTCCCACATGATTCTTAAGGTTTCTTCATTTTTTTTAATTCTTTTACCTGATTTTTCTTCAAATATATTAGTGCCAAGTGATTTTTCTTCGAGTTCAGAAATTCTAGCTTGTACTTGCTCAGTTCTGCTCCTCTGACTTCTACTGAATTGCCCACTTCTGTAATTTTATTGTTAATCTTCTGAATTTCTGATTGCTGTCTGTCTATGGATTTTTCCAGCTTATTAAACTTTTCATTATGTTCCTGAATAATCTTTCTAATTTCTTCAGTTTCTTTATCTGTGTGTTCCTTGGCTCGTTCTGTGTATTGCCTCATTTCCTTCCTGATGTCTTGAAGGGTTCTGTATATTAAACTTTCGTATTCTGCATGTGGTAATTCAGGAATGCACTTTCATCTAAAAGATCCCTGGATTTTTTGTTTTGAGAGCCTGCTGAGGCGATCATGGTGTTTCTTTATGTGACTTGTTATTGACTGTTCTTTCTGAGCCATCAATAATTTATTGTATTAGTTTATGCTTGCTCACTGTGTCGTAGCTTCTTGCTTTGCTCTGTTTGGTATACCCCTATGGGTTGCTTGAGTCAGCTAGCTTAATTGTTTTTGCCTTTGGTGCTCTGATGTCCTGTCCCCAGATGGCTAGAGCTGTTATCAGGTATATCAGTCTAAGAGTCCATTTGCTTTTCTTGTATGAATTCAGCTCAGGTTTCCATGTAGCTGATCATCAAGTGTGTGGCACAGGCTCTGTCCTACAGTCTTAGGGCAGCAGGGGTGATTGGCGTATATACCAGTATCTGATTGCAGCGGAGGGTCACAATTTGAACAAGGCAGGGGGCTGAGAATTGACCCCCGAGTATCTCTGAGGAAAGCATGCCCCTGTTCCCTAGAGCGTGCTGGTGGGTGGGTTCTGCAGAGGGACCACGGGCACCCAAAGTTTTTGGTTGTAAGGACTGGGAGGTACCAGTAATCCTTGGACCCCTGTCGTGGGTGGCTGGGTGACTTGAGTGGAGCTACCAGTCCTTAGGTCCCTGAAGTGGGTAGGTGAGGACCTTGTTTAATAAGCAATTCAATGTCAAACATCAAACACCCACCTCTCCACTGCACAGCAGAAATAGTTGGAGTCTGCCAACAAAGGCCTATTCTCCTGAAACAGGCCCACACTGGTCCATGCAGAAGGGAAAGGTGCTCAAATTCCACGGACTGTTTATGCCTGGACTGAAGCTGCTTCTGTCCTGAGCTCCCCCAGTTAGTGGACTAGCAAATTATCTTTTCCCCAAAATGCAATTTTTTTGCCTTCCCCAAGGCCGGGAGGATGGCTCTAAGTCTCAACAGTGCCTAGCAGGCCGAGGGAATTCAGCTGCTGAAGCCGGTTTGTGGGTTGTGGCGGGGGGGGGAGGGGCACAGTAAAATATACACAAGTACTTAGCTTTTTGCCAAGAGCACCGTTCTCCTCAGGTTCCGGATGTGTAAGTAGGCTGTGTGGCTGGCTGCTTCTCCCTGAGGAAACTGCAGCCAAACACTAGTACCAGTCTGCTGCCTTGGCTCTGGGAATGGTCCCTGAGGGCTCCCCACAATTCTGGCCTGGTAACTCCTCTCTGCTTCTGAAGGGTCTCTTCCTCCCCCTGCCCCTCAGTTCATTTTCTAAACTTGCCTTTGAAGCTCAGGCCTCCCAGCTTGTCACAAACATAATCGTTTCACTTGTTTTGGGGGGTCTTTGCTGGAAAGAGGGCTCTCCAGAAGCGTCTGTCTATTCCGCCATCTTGGCTCCACCTCCCTGAAGGAGTTCTTGATGCAACTTACCAGTGGGTTGAAGAGTGGGAAAGCCTGCTTTTCTGATTACTGTGTTCTCTGTCTCCTGCTGGGACCTCTGTGTGTTTGCCTTCCTGTACTTCCTGTTTGGGTTGTTACTGGTTGTTTTCCAAGATGGCAATGCTCTGCTGTGTTAGTTGGCAGAGGACCTCCACTCTGTATATCTCTTTGTTGCCTGTTTTCTGACAGTTTCTTCTTCCATTAGGTGTTTTATCTAGTTAATTGTCCCTTCGTTTGATACTTAGGTTGCCAGGATTGACATTTGTGTCTGTTTTACTTAGTGTTTCAGGTCTTTGCTGTAGAGCGATGGCATGATATGGCTTTCTAGGGTGCTGTGTTGGCTCTGCCTCTCTGTCATGTTGTATTTTTTGAGAGTTAATAACATTTAAAAAAATATTTTGAAGACAGAAACTAAAAAATATAATTATTTAATTCTATGGGGTATGAAATGTACCCTTTAATTTTATTTTATTGTTTTCAGGTGCAGTTGAGTCAATATTTGACTCATAGTGGCCTCATGCAACAGAGTAGAACTGTCCCATAAGGTTTCCAAGGCATAATCTTTACAAGAGCAGAACTCCAGGTCTTTCTCCTTCAGAGCCACTGGGTGAGTTCAAACCACCAACCTTTTGGTTAATAGCTGAAAGCTCAGCCACTATGCCACAACACACCCTTCTTTAATTCTACAGAGAGTAAAAATATCTAAAGTTCTAATGTGCATTTTTTAAAACTCCGAATTTGGAGGCATAAATTATTCAAGTTGATTGTCTAAATAGCCCCCAAATTTTAATTTCCATTTTAATTTTATGTGGTGTAGTAGCGTTAAGTGTTATAACAATATCGTTTATGAATATAGCAAAACTATTCAAAGAGGATAATTTTATTTATTTATGATTGTACTTTAGATGAAAGTTTACAGAACAAACTAATTTCTTATCAAACAGTTAGTACACACATTGCTCGATGACATTGTTTAACAACCTCATGATGTGTCAACACTCTCCCTTCTCAACCCTGGGCTCCCTACTGCAAGCTTTCCTGTTTCCTGCTGCCTTCCAGTCCCTGCTCCAGGGCTGGTATGTCCCTTTAGTCTTGTTTTGTTCCATAGGCCTGTTTAAACTTTGGCTGAAGGGTGAACCTCAAAGAGGATACTTGAAGTTGGTGTTCCAAATCACTATGGTACTTATTCTTTTATTATGTTAGTGGAAATGATTAAAATAGAATTTTTAAGCAGTCTACAGAATTTAAAGGAACTGTAAATTAACTATTTGACTCCTAAAAGTCTAGATTGCCGACAAGTTTATGGAACGTCTTATATACTTCCATCTTTTCTTATCTCATACAGCCCTAGGCACATGGACTAACCCAAACTAACTTTCAGAGTAAAGAAGTTAGTATTTGTTTATTCTGGAACACTATTTATATTGACTTTCTCTTCCCAACCACTCACTCCAATCGTATAATATTGTAGTATCACGGGGTGGCACAAAAAGCCCAGCAAAGGAGTTAGCTTGTTCTCCATTGAGTTAACCTCAATGTCCTTTTTACATGTAGCTAATAAGAGTTGCAATGTGGAATAGCTCTGCAAATGAAACTCAGCACAGGACTGAGTAAATGGTAGCTACTCTGATGGGGAGGAGGAGAAAAGGTAAGAGATGATGGGCACAGATGAAAGGGAAAAAAGGTAAAGGTAAAAGGGCTGACAGAGATAGGAGAAAGAAATAAAAAGACTCCCCATAGTACTGAATATTCGTTGTAAAGATTTTTATGAACTCTATAACATTATTTTCAATAATCTGTGAAAGAAGTTTTGTATCAGTTGTTAAACATTTGATAAAATGTTAGAAAATTGAGATATTTTCAATCAACAGAGATTCTGAATGCTATATTCCTGTATAATGTTACCTTTTATTATTATTTGCCACAGGCCTGATTGTACCACGGTAGTGTTAGGCAGGTCATTTAAACTCTTTATGAAATGATATTTAATACCTCTTTGCAATTTTTTTTTTAACAGGATAGGTGGTCTTCAAGAGTTTTTTTTTTTTAATTTAAACTTTCAATAAAATAACTTTTTTGACCAAATTAAGCTTTCAGTAATTGCATCAAGGTATTGTAAAAGTAAATGTAGTTCAAATGATTTTAACTCCTCTATTATTTCCTTTCTCTCTGTCTTTTTTTTTTTTTTCACTCTGCTGCCTGCTCTCTCCTCTCCCTTTCAGTCTTCTTTGTGTTCTGCCTTTCTTCTTCCTTCTCAGATATACATTCAGACAAAGGTGTTCTTTTATTTTCATTTTAGGTACCTGCACGGTCCATGAGTATGTGGATATGTGTTTATAATTATGTCTAAGTGAATATAGCTAAGTGTAGAATTCAGGAGTTTGTTTCTTTACCTACTTTACTTGAAAGTAATACTTTCAAAATATTTCCAAAGATCTTTGTTTTATTGTTTTATATGGTCAGTAAACATTCAAATGAGAGTTCTGTTTTATTTCTGCATAAAATATAAATGTTGTCATTTTGAAGCATTATTGAAAATGAAACAGCACAAAAGCTAATACTAAGACTTGGTTTGGAAAGGAAAAGCAAAACAAACCTAAACCACCTTCCAAATGCCTTTCATTACTCTCTGCAAGGTACTGAAATAGTTTTCTATTCCTGTCACATCCAGTTGTAGGATTTACCAGAAGTGGCCCTTGTTCCAGTTAGATGAAGTAAGATTATACTGAAAGCTGCTGATCTGTTTTCAGAAGAATTGTTACAATCCTTGAGAGAAATAGCTTAGTGTAATAAAATTTTAGCAGAAATGAATCTGTCATGAGTTGGGAAAAATTGTCATAGTCACAGAGACTTGAGATGCCAAACTTGTGATTTTTAGCATGGTCTGTAAAATTAGGACATTGGAAAGGGGAATACATGGGAAGGAAATCATTTCTTTTCTTTCCCATTTTTTTAAACAGAAACTTAAAACCCATATGAATTTTACCTTGTCTTTCTCTCTCTCTTTCTCCAGATAGCTCTAAGAAAACAGTTATTACTTACAGTGACAATGAACCTCTCTTGCCTGTCACTTCACAATGTATCTTCCTCCCACCTAGCTAATCTAAATGATGAAAAAAAAACACAGGCATTTAGGCTATTCTCTGCAGTGAAATTTGTCTTCGTGGACTAAAATTAAAAATTCATATTTGGTTGATAACACTAAATTGATCATCAATACAGAGTAATAGCTTGGGATTAATCACCAAATTTTAATTTTTCCCTGTTTGTTTACTGTGTGCCATTGAGTCAATTCAGACTCATAGTGACCCTATTGGACAGAGTAGAACTTTCCCTTAGGGTGACCAAGGCTGTAATCATTATGGAAGCAGATTGCCACATCTTTGTCCCACTGAAGTGGCTGTTGGGTTCAAACTGCCAACTTTTCAGTTAGTAGCCAAGCTCTTAAATTCATCCTAGTTCACTGATAATTTAAAATTTAAAAATTTATTTTTTGACTAAATAAGATATATTTTTAGTAAGTATATTCACTTGAAATTGCTATGTTTTTGTTTTTGTTGTTAGGTGCCATTGAATGGGTTCCGACTTATAGCAACTCTATGTCAAAAATCCTCACAACTGGACCAATGATCAAAACCGTGATAAATGGAGAAAAGATTAAAGTTGTCAAGGATTTCATTTTTCTTGGATCCACAATCAACAGCTATGGAAGCAGCAGTCAAGAAATAAAAGACACATTGCATTGGGTAAACCTGCTGCAAAGGACCTCTTTAAAGTGTTGAAGAGCAAAGATGTCACCTTGAAGACTAAAGTGCACCTGACCCAAGCCATGGTATTTTCAATCACATCATATGCGTGTGAAAGCTGGACAATGAATAAGGAAGACCAAAGAAGAATTGATGCCTTTGAATTGTGGTGTTGGCAAACAGTATTGAATATACCATGGACTGCCAAAAGAACAAATAAATCTGTCTTAGAAAAAGTACAACCAGAATGCTCCTTAGAAACAAGGATGGTGAGACTGTGTCTTACATACTTTGGACATGTTGTCAGGAGGGATCAGTCCCTGGAGAAGGACATATGCTTGGAAAAGTACAGGGTCAGCAGAAAAGAGGAAGACCCTCCAAGAGATTGATTGACACAGTGGCTGCAACAATGAGCTCAAGCATAACAATGATTGTAAGGATGGTTAGGACCGGGCAGTGTTTTGTTCTGTTGTGCATAGGGTCACTAAGAGTCAGAACCGACTCGACAGCACCTAACAACTACAACAAAGGTACAACATAATGAAATACTGCCAGATCCTGTGCTATCCTCATAATTCTTGCTATCTTTGAGCCCGTTGTTGCAAACGCTGTGTCAATCCATCTCGTTGAGCCTCTTCCTTTTTTTCACTGACCCTCTGCTTTACTGAGCATGATGTCCTTCTACAGAGACTTGTCCCTCCTGATGACGTGTCCAAAGTATGTAGTCAAACTCTCACTATCCTTGCTTCTAAGGAGCGTTCTGGCTGTATGTCTTCCAAGGCAGATTGTTTGTTCTTCTGGCAGTCCATGGGGTATTCAGTATTTTTCACCAACACCATAAATTCAAATGCATCAATTCTTTTTTGGCTTTTTTTTATTCATTGTCCAGCTTTCACATGCATACAAGACAATTGAAAATACAATTGCTTGGGTCAGGTTCACCTCTTTCCTCAAAGTGCCAGATTCGCTTTTTAACACTTTAAACAGATCTTTTGCAGCAGATTTTCCTAATTTAATACATTATTTGGTTTCTTGATTGCTAATTCCATGGGTATTGATTGTGGATCCAAGTTATACATGAAATTCTTGACAACTTCAAGATTTTCTCTGTTTATCATTATGTTGTTTATTGGTCCAGTTGGGAGGATTTTTGTTTTCTTTATTTTCAGGTGTAATCCATACTGAAGGCTGTGGTCTTCGATCTTCTTCAGTAAGTGCTTCAAGTCCTCTTCACTTTCAGCAAGCGAGATTGTGTCATCTGCAATGTTCCGCTGCTATTCGAATTAGCTAATTTTTTTTTTTCCAAAGTGGACCACCAGGTCCTTCTTCCTAGTCTGTCTTAATCTGGAAGCTCAGGTGAAACCTGTCCACCATGGGTGGCACTGCTGGTATTTGAATACCAGTGGTGTAGGTTTGAGCATCACAAGAACATGCGAGCCCCCATAGTAGGGCAAAATGACAGATAGATGTGTGGGGGCTATTGTTTTCAGGATATAATTATATGAGGCATTTATATGAATACGCCTATCACTTCAGGATTCGCCATATAGTATACACTCAAGAAGGAGCCTTGGTGGTACAACAGTTCATCAGTCAGCTGCTAACTGTAAATTGTCAGTTCAAACTCAGCCAGCCACTCCACAGGTGAAAGACCTGGTGATCTGCTCCTGTGAGGATTACGGCTTTGGGAACCCTCTGGGGTAGTTCTACTGTGTCCTGGATGGTCGTTATGAGTCAGAATCGACTCCACGATACCTAATAACAACAATACACTCAAGAAATATGAGTTTCCCTGTCCAATGAATGCTAATCTTCTTTCCAAGTACATAAAAAATAGTTGTATACTAAAATTTCAGTAAAATCCCCCCAAAAAATTGGCCAAAAGTTTTTTCTTCGTTGTGCTCTTGACCCAGCTCTTTTTCCAAAGGGCTTTCTCAATAGCAACATTATTCTCAGGCATTGCAGAAGTTGTTTCTCTCCCCACCCCCTAATGTTGCCAGTTTAACAATATAATCTCATATTCTATTATTCTGGACTGACTTGTCCTTCATTGGACTATCTAGGTTTCATACTTTTTAGTAGAACATAAATATGGAGATTATTATTTTCAAAAGGGTTATAAACGCTATTATTTTACCTTCAGTTTCACATGTGCATCTAGACAAAACCAAGCTGAATAAATTGCTTTTTATCTTTAGCAATCTATGGGAAAGATTTTGAAGCAGGAAAAAAAGGTTGTTGGATGTGAGAAGGGGGTTTTCAATATGGAATTCTTGGTGTACCCTGAGTACCACCCACCCACTTTCCCCTTCACCACAAAGGGCTGGAGTGAACAGATTCTTGCCCCTCACTTCAAATGCAGAGAAGCAAGCTTCAGAGTGACCTAAAGGAGAGCTGGGGCTCAACAAGGGCTAGAACTGAGGCCACACTCATAGGGAGGAAAGAAGTGATGGCTGCATGGGAAGCTGCTATGCACTCTAAGGTGTTATTGCAAAGGAAAAAAAAATGTGAGTGTACAGGCTCTAAATCGATTCTCTCATGAAAGAGAATCATAAAGCTATCACCTTTGAGTCTATCTAAGGAAGCCACGTGAAAGACGAAAATATCTCCTGCCAAAGAATTAGTCACTCTTCTAGACACCCAAGGTATGAGTAAGGAATTGTAAATGACCATCACTGGTGTTTCTTGCACTCAGAGCAAAGGAATTGTAGGCTAGATACCCTCAGGGTTGGGGCTTTCCAAAGAACCCAGAACAACTTTCCACAGGCAAAGTTATTTCATCTTGTTGTTGCATTCTTCTATTAATATAGAGCTGGTTCTCATAGTGGCCTCATGTGAAGTGGAATTTATCACTTTAGTATATAATATTATTTCAAGACTCATTTTCTTTCTGTATTTAGATTGCATGAAATATTTATACCTCAAATGAATGTAATGGCGCTGTAATGTTAATGATTTGTTTAGATACCTTTCAATTCCAGAAACTGCTAATACTGTATCCCCATAGCAGTGTTAGTCTAGTAAATACTTTTAAGCTCTTTTCTCAATCTTTCAACCTTGGAAAGGTCAAAATCACATTAAAAAAATAGGGAAATAAACAGATGACATTGGGTGGGGAAAATGAAAAGAAATAACCCACATAACCCTCCTTTTAAATTTATTCTATTGGACCAAATTGACATTTTATTCTTCTGTTTACAAAGGCATGGTAGGTGTAGCACAAATTTTGGGTAAAGAGAAATGTGTCCCTTTAATCAGTTATGATGTACTTTCTCTCTCCAGTTGGATTTTACAAAAATCAGTTGGGAAGTGGATATATCACCCTAATGGTATATTTGCCTTTACAAATTTTAATAATCTTATATATAAATAATTAGTAGTAGTTTTTAATTTTTTTTTCAAGATTATCTATGAAATCTACATTTTTGACTGTATATTTATTATTAGAAATAGTCTTGGACTATTGGAGAATTAGAGCATATCCTAGAATTTATTAAAGTATTGAAACATATGAGTAGAATAAAAATTACTAGTCAGGAAAGCTAAATACCATCTTGTCATTTTTACAGTAAATTAGATGCCCATATTCTACTCAGACATAAGCCATGTAAACAGCTGTTTCTACATGGAAAAGGAAACCCTGAATTGTTGAACTGTTCTGGTATAACTGGGCTCAAACAGACACTTGAGGGTTTAGGAGGGAATGCCATGACCAACAAATCCAGATGCTCTTTGGGCTGAACTAAATCCAACAGAAACATTCAGCTTTCTGCTTTTACCCTGGAGACAACTTGAATTCAATAGCTATCTGCAGAGTTATGTGAGGGTGAGACAAGAATGATTGTACCACGTAAAATGGTGTTTCAAATAACATACGGGTTTGAAGACCTTTATTTTGATTTCGAAGAAGGCTTTATTTCTTTCCTATAAGTGGGTTTAGCTTGTTAAAGAATATTGCCCTTTAAAAAATAGAAACTTACTTCTCCTTAAAGAAAACATAGACATAGTTGACCTATACAGTCACATTCTTCTGAGACTAATAATGAATAAAAGTGCATTATGTGGACAGGCAGCAATTCTTACTCTGCTTGGTACCCCTAAAATTATGTAATTATCAGAGGTGTTGCTATAAATCCAGTATTTACAACACACATGCCTTAGAGGATGAGATCATCACATGCATCGGGGAAAAAAAGGTGCCATTTTTTCTGAGAACATATTTTTTTTTAATTATTCAATTTATACTTTAGAAGAAACGTTAATGTAAATATTATGAGTCCAATGTACAAAATTACATTAAAAACTACTTTAAACAATTATCTAATAAAAATTGTAACATTCTGTCCTATTTCTGGAGAACGTAATATGACCAATAATGTTAGTGCCATTTTTTTAAGGCTTTCAGATGTATTATTTCTGAGTTCCCATATTAACATTGTTTTCATAGTCTCTCAAGTAGAATTAAAATATTTTCGTGACATACTATTTGAATTAAAAACACTCTCACTTTTTCCAGTTTGCCCTCCTGAACAAGTTCAGGGTTATTTAAACGTTGAAGGAAACCCTGGTGGCGTAGTGGTTAAGTGCTGTTAACCAAGAGGCCGGCAGTTCGAATCCACCAGGTGCTCCTTGGAAACTCTATGGGGCAGTTCTACCCTGTCCTATAGGGTCTCTATGAGTCGGAATTGACTTGATGGCAGTGGGTTGGTTTTTTGGTTCATTAGGAAATCATAGAGTAAACTGAGCTTGTGATAAAATATCCTTAGAAAGCTTTTGTCAAGGAACTGGTTATAATTCTTGGTGGTGATTGTTTCCATAGTCTTTGTTTCTGGAAATAAGATGTACTTATAATTCCTGAAAACTTTACTGCATCAGCCTCTATTCGAGCCTCAATAGCAAGGCAGATCCAGGAGATTCATCCCCAGGTGACTGTGGGTCAGAGTGGAAGACAACACAGAACATCATACCTAGTGACAGTGAAAGAAGTTTAACTCCTAAAGCCCGAGGCTTCTCTTTATTGTCACAGTAAATTTTGTTATTCATTTTAACAAATTCTTATGAAACGTAATAGCCAGTGTGAACAGGAGAGTGAATAGAGTAGAAATAATCCCTGCCTTACTGGAGTTTATGGTCTAGTAGGGGAAACAGGTGATACACATGTAAACAAAAAATGTGCACAATGTGTATCCATAATAGGATATATGCATGTTACAGAAGTTTGGGTACGGTAGCTTAATCAAGTAAGATTTATTTTCTTAAAGAAATTCAGAAAGAGATAGTTTTGGAAGATTATTAACCCCAAAGAGTGCCATACCAAAGTATTCTATTTTGCATGCTCTGTATTTTACATACAATCTATTTAATACTCTATTTTACATACAATCCTGAGGTAGGGACTATATTATCTCCTCTGGAATGGGAGTGGGTTTGGACTATGGAAGAAGAAATACTACGTTACACCCGTGACTAAATTATAAAAGGAAATAAAGCTTCTGCCTGACCTTGTATGCTTGATCTTGGAAAATAGCCAAGGTAATTGGCCACAAGGATTGGCCGTGAGAATATGATCCAGCCCATCTCAGCTCCAGCGGGAGTCTCAGGCAACAGTCAACATTAACTTCTATTATTTTAGTGAGTGAGTCTTCAAGTGATTCCAACACTCAGCCTTCAAGTTTCCCCAGCCAACACTGAATGGAGAAGAGAAGAGCTATTGCTGAAGAACACCAGCCGACCTGCAGATTTGTGAGCAAAATTAATGTTGTTATTTAAGCCATTAAGTTTTGCAGTTGTTTGAATAGACTTTGGCAACTGTAAATGGGGTGCTGTCATAAAAGAAGGAGCCCTGGTGGCACAGTGGTTAAGAGCTTGGGTGCTAACCGAAAGGTTGCCAGTTTGAATCCGCCAGCTGCTCCTTGGAAACCCTCTGGGGCAGTTCTACTCTGCCCTACAGGGTTGCTATGAGTTGGGATTGACTTAATGGCAATGGATTTGGTTTTGGTGTTTTGGTCATAAAAGACAGGAAAAGAGGGAGGGAAGGAAGGAAGAACGGATGGAGGGAGAGAGGGTGGAAGAAAGGTAGGGAGGAAGGGAGGGAGGGAGGGCAGAAGGAAAAACTAATACATATGTGAGTGATTGGGCAGTGGAAGACTGAAAAATCTTGAAGCGAGAGTTAATGAAAGCCAAAAAGGCCTCAGAGAGACCTCTAATAGAAGCCTGATGGCCCTCAAAAAGGCAATCACCAAGATCATTAATGAAAATAAGAAAATATTATTGGAAACTGGAGGAAAGGGTACACGTGTTTTTTTGTTTGTTGGCAGTAGAAACTTTAGCAACTCTGCACCTGCAATAATATGGAAAATAGGATATTTGTCTAATAGATAGATGGTCTACTATGATAATTTCCGGGCAGAGCATTGTCAATGCTTCCTGGCTTCTTCTAGCTGTGTATAGTAAAATGAGAAGAAAGAGTTACATTAACAAAAGAACTGTTAAATAAAAAGAAACCAGAGCTTGCTGAGTTCAAAAATGTCCAGCCTAGTTAGACAGAAAAAAAGATGTTGAAATTCAGAAATTACCTTGGAGCAAAGATGAAATCCATAATGCTATATGTGGATAACTGTATAGCACAGATAACTGGGAAAACAGTCTAGAGAAGATTATCTTCCTGCTCAGCCAAATTAAGTATGTTGATTTTATGATTATAGTCAAAAGATTGCTGTTTCACCCTGAGGTCATGCATCCCATTCCGTGCAGGAAGAATGATAAGGACAAAGGGTGAAAATTGCGTAAGTTATTTAGCTTCTCTCTGCTTTTTTTTTTTTTTCTGCTTTAGTTTCAAATTAGAAAAATGAAGTTACTAATAGCAGATACCTCATTAGTTTCTTAGAAGGATTAAATGTTTAATAAGTGTAAAACACTGTGGATCATGCTTAAAACAAAACAAGTTCTATTTAGAAGGGGAAAGAGGAGGGGGAGAGGAGGCAGAGGGGGAACCGATTGGAGAGATGGAGAGGGAGGGAGAGGGGAGTGGAGGGGAGGGGACGAGGAAGAAGGAGAGGGAAGGGGAGAGGAAAGGCATGTCTATTACTGCTTACAATTCCACACTGAAAAGGATCAGAGTTGGTATGAATAAGGAAAAATAGAAAAATAGACATTGGAAGGACAACTGAAAAATTGAGTGGTAAGCAAGTGCCCTGAAAAAATTGTAAAATCCCATGGGAACATATAATACGGATTATGAGCCTAGTCTGAGTATCTGTGAGAGCCTACCTAATAAGGGAATTTAAAAGCTGACACTTTAAGAATGAGTAGAGGGGACACTGGAAGGAGAGCTCTAGGCAGAGGCAAAGAAACATCAGAACCAATAAGATTTATAGGCATAAAGGATTCTAAACTTTACCCCAAGTGCAACAACAACAATAAAAATGATGGCAATCAGCACATGAAAAACATAATCAAATTTTTAAAAGATTATGCTGCTTACAAATGGCTGCCAACTTAACAGAAAATCTATTCATTCATTTCTTTATCCCTTCACCCTTCATTTATTAAATGTGTATTTTTAAATGTCCACTATGTGTCAGGTATCATATTAGGTGCTAAGAATACAATAATGTCACTCTTCATGATGAGTTTGTGGAGAGATGCATAAATATGTCAGGTAATGATATTTTATGAAGAAAAAATACAGCAGAGTAAGGAAACTAGTGAACATGTATTACCTCTTTGATAAGATGGTGTTAGAGCAGACACCTGAAGGCAATGAGAGAGTGAATCATCCTCTTTTGTAATAAATAGTTAAAATATTTAGTTAAGATAAATTGTTAAGATTGATAAAAAATAAATAAAATATAGGGTATATCCAAGGAGTTTTATATATATGTGTATATATATATATATATAAATCCTGGCGGCATAGTGGTTAAGTGCTACGGCTGCCAACCAAAGTGTTAGCAGTTCAAATCCACCAGGCACTCCTTGAAAACTCTATGAGGCAGTTCTACTCTGTCCTACAGGGTCACTATGAGTCAGAATCAACTGCACAGCATTGGTTTTGGGGTTTATATATGTATACACATACACACACACACTACTAGATTGAGGCAGTGCCATTGGAGTGAAAAGGAATGGGTTAAAGTAAGAATCATGAAAAAGACTCTCCACATCAGTTGGATGCAATAGAACTACAATGTGAACCCAACGAAACCCCTAGTGACAACCACATATGTAATTTTAAATTATTTAGTAAATTAAATAAAAAGAAACAAAAATTTTGATAGGATATTTTATTTAACTCCCTCCCCCCCAAAAAAAACTCATTGCCTTCAAGTCAATCCTGACTCGTATCCACCCTATAAGACAGAATAGAACATCCTGTAAGATTTCCAAGGCTGTAATCTTTAAAGAAGGAGCCCTGGTGGCAAAGTGGTTAAGAGCTCAGGCTGCTAACCAAAAGGTTAGCAGTTCGAATTCACCAGCCACTCCTTGGAAACCCCATGGGGCAGTTCTATTCTATCCTACAGATTCACTGTGAGTCAGAATTGATTCGATAGCACACAACAACAACAACAATCTTTAGGGAAGCAGACTGACACGTCTTTATCCTGCACAGTTGCCGGTGTGTTCAAACTGCTGACTTTTTGGTTAGCAGCCAAGCGCTAACCACAGCTCCTATTTAACCCAATCCATACAAAATATTGCTTTTTCTTTTCATTTAAAGGTTGTCTCTGGGCAATAGTTTCAGGAGTTCATCCACCCTCCATGCCTCCAGAAAGTCTAGAGTGTATGAGAATTTGAAATTTTTGTTCTGCATTTTCTCCCTTTTGATCAAATGGAATCTTTGATCAAAATGTCCAGTTGTGGTAACCAGGCACCACCCAGTTCTGGTCTTATGGCAATGGAGGCAGTTGTTCGTGGAGGCAGTTAGCCACACTTTCCATATCCTCCTCTTATTCCTGGTTCTGCTTCTTCCTGTTGCTGAATAGAGACCAATCGTTGTGCCTAGGATGGCCATTTGCAAGCTTTTAAGACCCCAGGCACTATGCAACAAACTAGGAGGTAGAACAGAAGTACTAAACGTGTTATAGGCCAATTAACTGGAATGTCCCATAAAACCATGACCCTAAACCTCCAAACCAAGGAACCAAATCCCATAAGGTGTTTGGATGTACATAAAGCAACCTCAGCAGTTACTCTTTTTTTTTTTTTTCTGGTCATTCTTGTAAATATATCTATCCCAGAATTTTTACCAATTCAATATTTTACAGTCGTACAGCTTATTGACAGCAATTACAATAAACAAAATACTAACTTTTTAATACGTAATAAATATAAAATTAATGGCAGGCTGCTAACTAAAAAGTCGGCAGTTGGAATGTGCCAGCCGTGCCTTAGAAATCCTATGGGGCAGTTCTCTGAGGTATAGGGTCACTACGAGTTGAAATTGACTCTATGGCAACAGGCTTGGTTTTTTATTTTATTTTTTTTCATACTAAATTTTTGAATCTAATATGTAGTTTCCACTTACAGCACATCTCCTTTCAGATTGGCCACATTTCAAGTATATAATAATCACATATGGCTAGTGGCCACCGTATTGAACAGCATGAATCTAGATCATCATAGTTGATGGTTAAGTTCGGGCAGAAAGAAAAGAAAATTAAAGAAGAATACAAGAATTACCAATTGGATGATCTGAATGAAAGTAGTACTGTTTATATTAACTGTGACCTTTTTTAAAAGGAAGGTTTTTGATGGAGGAAAACGACAATGGAATTTTAGACATAAAGACTTTGGTCAGATATAAAATAACACTGTTTAGCATACAATTGAAAATGATATCTGGAGCTTAAAAGATATATGTGAGCTGAGATGCAAGAAAAAGTATGCAGTTAATAGGAATAATGAAAAATATAGACCAATATAAACTAAGACTGGATGAGCATATTATTCCATTCTTTCTAGATGAATACTGGAGTCTCCTGCTGTCTTAAATAATTCCATACTCAGAGTGCAGATTTGTTCAGAGACTGTCAGGCTGAGGTGGCACTCTATGCATCAGAATTACTTTTTTTAAAAACAGCCTTATTGAGGTATAACTTACTTATATCAAAATTCATCAATTTTGATTGATCAAAGAATTTAGGAAAACATGGGCAGTCATGTAACTACCACTACTAGCAAGATGTAGAATATTAGCATTGTTCCAAAAAATTCCCTCTTGCCCCTTTGCAGTTAATCCCAGCTTCCCAGCCCAGCCCCCAGCAACACCATCCTTTCATTCACTGTATTTTTCCATTTTCTAGAATGTCATTAGAGTGGAATCTCAGTGTATGTAGGCTTTTGTGTCTGGCTTCTTTATCATAAAGTTTTTGAGATTCATCTATTTTATTGAATGGATCAGTAGTTGGTTTCTTTTTATAAAAAATAGTGCTATCAAGTCTTTTTATAGTTGAGTAATACTCCATTTTCCATTTACCAGTTAATGAACATTTGCATTGCTTCTACTTTGGGCTATAATCAATAACACTATCATGAGTATTGAGGTACAAGTCTTTGTGTGGACATGGGATTTTGTTTATCTTGAGTACATAAATAGGACCAGAATGGTTAGGTAATAGATACATAACTTTGTAAGCAAATGCAAAACTACACGCTGAAGTGATTTTAGCACTTTACACTTCCTCACCTAGTATATGAGAGTTCCATTTTTTTTTTTTTTTTTAATATTCTTGCCAAGCCCTGATACTGTCAGCCTTTTACTTTCAGTCAGCTTAATGGGTATGAAGTTGTCAAGGATTTTATTTTACTTGGATCCACAATCAACACCCATGGAGGTAGCAGTCGAGAAATGAAAAGACGCATTGCATTGGGCAAATCTGCTGCAAAGGACCTCTTTAAAGTGTTGAAAAACAAAGATGTCACCTTGAAGAATAAGGGGAGCCTGACCCAAGCCATAGTATTTTCAATTGCATCATATGCATGCAAAAGTTAGACAGTGAATAAGGAACACAGAAGTAGAATGGATGCCCTTGAATTGTGGTGTTGGCAAAGAATATTGAATATACCATGGACTGCCAAAAGAACAAACAAAAGTGTCTTGGAAGAAGTACAACCAGAATGCTCTTCAGAAGCAAAGTTGGTGAGACTACGTCTAACGTACTTTGGACATGTTATCAGGAGGGATCAGTTCCTGGAGAAGGACATCATGCTTGGTAAAGTACAGGGTCAGTGAGAAGAGGAAGACCCTCAATGAGATGGATTGACACAGTGGCTGCAACAATGGGCTCAAGCATAACAATGATTGTGAGCATGGTATAGGAATGGGCAGTGTTCCTTTCTGTAGTACATAGGGTGGCTATGAGTAGGAACTGACTTGATGGCACTTAACAACAACATTACTAACCCAATATATTAGCAGTCTTTAAAGAGCAAAATTTATCTCATATTTTTCTTAACTTTCCTACAGTTTTTATAATTGTTAACTATGGAAGAAACCGGCACCCTATTTTTGCTGCCATTATGAGAAGTTCTAAATTTTTCATCACTCTCATTGTTATTTCTTTTCAAGATGCCTTAACCCTATTACCTATGTTTGTAAACTTTCTTTTTAATCACTCGTATGATTTTGCTGCAGCGTACACTTACTCGTCCACCAAAGAGTACAGTACCTAAGAGTAAGCATCCCTTTTAAAACATGTACCATGTATTTCAGATCATTTAGATCATTACTATCATTGCTCAAGTATCTGCAGTGTTAGTTTTCTGGGTCCACGGCTTTCCTGTTTTTCCTAATTGTGGATAATTAATTTTCTGCTAACTGCTCCCTCCATACTACTGATACTCTATATTCTAATATTTATGACCTAAATATTTAAATGTTAATCATCAATTTTAATAATGATCCGAATACTTCATGACTGAGTAAAGAATTCATAGAAACTGGGCAGAATTGAAGAGTTGTATTCGTAGACCCCAACTTTTCTGGTCATGGTGGACCCGTTCGTTGGAATTGGCAGAATTTTAAGGGATAGTCACAGTAAGAGCAGGAGCTATGGCTTCTATCTTTCTTTCCTCTCCCTTTCATGTTCTATGTTAGAAAGGTTAAGGTTATTCATGTCTAATATATTGCCATGTTATTAAACATCTGCCAATGTGAACATAAAGTTTGGCATACGGCAACAGTATGATTAAAAAAAAAAATTGCCGCGGGTCAATTCCGACTCACAGCGCGACCCTATGGGACAGAGTAGAACTGCCCTCCAGAGGGTTTCCAAGGAGCAGCTGGTGGATTCCAACTGCTAACCTTTTGGTTACCAGCCCAACTCTAACTACTTTGTCACCAAGGCTCCAATGTTATAATATAGAACAAAGTATGTATTTATCCTCTCCTTGAAACTTTTTATCCTCTGCTTTCATGTACACTATTACTTTTTATTCCGAATGGGGACCTACATAACTTACCAATTTATTCGACCCTATACAGTTGTTTTCCATGTCCAAAGATGGTTGCAGCTTAACTGCTTCAAAAGCTTTCCAAAAGATAATCGACAAAATGATAAGATATATGGTGTTATGTGTACACATGTGTGAAGAATCAGTGTAATCAGGAATTTCTGAACATCTCGATATCAAAACTTATGACTCAAAAACATAAAGACTAAGAAAATGCTATATTCTTAAATGTTGGTCGGCCTAATATTTTCTGTTACTAGAGAACAGAAAAGCTGAGCTGAAGCAGCTGAGAGACTAAATACTGTTTTATCGCCTCTTTTCTGCTATGCTCCTTGAGCTCTCAAAAACATGACTGACACAATCTTTGTTGAAATTTTTGCAACTTGTGATACAAATATCAGAGATGAGTAGAAGAAATGCTTAATTTGTGTCTTTCTTGTCCTGCTTTACAGTTTCACAGCAAACCATATGTCATTAATAGAGTTAATAGGATTTTAGCAACAGACTGACTGAGGGGGGATAGGGTAAAGTTAAAAAAAAAAAAAAAAAAAAAAAAACCCATGGCTATTGAGTTGATTCCAACTCATAGTGACCCTATAGGACAGAGTAGAACTGTCCTATAGGGTTTTCAAGGAACACCTGGTGGATTCGAACTGCTGACTTTTTGGTTAGCACCCATAGCTCTTAACCACTACGACACCAGGGTTTCCAGGGTAAAGCTGGGGGTGCACAAATATGGATGAGATCAGCAAGGAAAGCATCGCACATTTCTCTGTTTATGCAGCGGCAGCTGCATCGTTTTTCCCTTTAGTCCTCTCTGTCAGGACTGGAGGACTTTCTCTATATGACTGCGTCGGATGCATTCATGGGCCGCTTTGACACCACAGCCCCTTTTGTTAAGATCTGAAAATACAGCTCATTGCTTTGCTTCTCTCAGCTGCCATATGGCTTTGTGGAAACTGGCCTAAAAGAAAGCAGGAAGAAAAAAAACCCCCAAAACTAGAAATAAAACAACCAACAGATGAAATTGATTTATTTTCAGCATTGAAAGATGGGGGTGGAGGCCTTTTAGAAACATAAAACCTTAGTCTAAGCAGGCAAATGGGCTGCTCATATGATAGCTCTTGTATATATATTTTGTTTTTTTAAATAACATGTGGCAGAAAATAAAGTCCCGTTGTTTTACTTAACTACTGTATCCAAATTGGATGATATGGAATGGTCAAGCCTATGTAAACTGGTTACCCAGTTTGCTGGTTTACTTTAGTTTAGTTGGACGAAATCCTTCAGAATTTTAAAATGTGTATTGAACATCAGCCTTCTACAAGTTTATCTTACTCCAAAACTTTTGCAAATAATTCAAGAAGAAGAAGCCACTTTGAGTTCTTTTGTGTTAAGCTTTTTACTCAATTTAGGCAGTTATAGCACTCTTCTAAATTGCTTTAAAAGCCTAGTAGATATATCTTTAGATATAGTTGAAGAATGGTTGTGGAAGTGACATTTTGTCATGCCGTAAAGATGTGACAAAAGTGTGAAAAAACAACCTAATGAAGGAAATACATTTTAAAAGAAGACTATCCTATCTGTGACTAAATTTGTCAGATCGAGATATCTGAATTTTAAGAACTATAATACGTGTGTTCAAAATTATTCTGTAACATTCTGCCTGTTTTTCAACTGGACATTTATGATGCTAAATAAAAGTTGCAGTAATTGAAGATGAAAGCATATGGAAGTTAAATTATTTTGCTGGTATGTATTAACTTAGGCTCCTTTGGTGCCCAAGCAATCTAAAATACATATGATGATATTTTCTAAGTTTTTTTTCTTTTTTTTCCAATGTTTATACAAATAATTCTAAGCACTAAGTTATCTATTCTTAGATTTAGAACTTTCATGTTAAATATAGGTTGAAGTATATGGTGTTCAACTCAGTACATTGAAGACAGTAGGCTGTACATACTTAGGAGGTTTCTCACTTAATTCAGTAAAGAAAAATAAAATCAGAATGATGTGGGTTGCAGTGGGTGGTCTACGTGACATTAAGGTACAGCCTTAAGTTTTTTAAGTTTAGCTGGATCACTAATTGTTTGGCGAGTTCTTTAAACTTCCTGTCTGTGCTCCCTCCGCCCCTCCCCCCGCCATGTCTTATAATTTTTCAGCATTTCTTTAAGGAACATATCCCTGTATTAAAAACACATCTTACCCCGAAGCTTAACGTTTAAAAAAAATTGGTGCTGCTCCGAAAACCCTTAGGAGTTTAAAGGAAATTGCTCCCGAGGTTTCTGCTCTGCTCTTCCCCTCCTGTTAGGTGGTCCTTTGGCAACTTTTTTGGCATGATCTATTGTATGATTTGTGAGAACATTTATCACTCTAAAATTGTATTATTTCATGAGGAAAACAAACGGGCGTGTAAGTACATCATGATATCTGTGCTGCCAGTAGATTTGCAAGAGAGGACTCACACCCTCACTTGTAACAGGGATCTATTGGCAAGAAGTTTGAATTGACTCCGGGAAGGCAAGGAAGTTTTGCGCACCTATACGTTTGATTAGACTTGACATTTTCAGAGAAAGACAGTATTTAAGAATTTTAAAATGGCTAAGAGTTCTATTTAAATATTGCTTATTTATAATCGAATCTAATATAGTATTATTATATATAGTATTACCGGCATTACATATTTTAAGTAACAAATATTTATAGCTATATCATCCTGAGAGATAAGTTTATAAAGAAGGACTCTAAAAGCAAGGAAAAAAAATTATTTTGTTTTTCTGCTTAGAGTCAGAAAAAACTTTTATTAAAACCACATGGCATTTGGCACTGTGGTCTTAGAATTGTGAAACCTGAGGAAGGATTATACCAACTGAAATAAAAACGCAGGGGAGCAGGCAGGGCGACAGGTCTCTAACACCATAAACACATTCCAGAGTTTTCAGTTTTGAAACGTGCAATTGCTACTAACAATTCCTTGTGACTTTAGTCTCCGTGGGTCCTTCTCTGTGGTTAGAATTCTGCAGTGCTACTGAGGAGTGGAGGGTGTTCCCCTGGATCACCAAGATTTGGTTTCTTCTTTAGCAAAAATCTGGGAAGCTCTGGCCTTGTGCGGATAGGCGCATGTGTAATGCTTCCTTGTCTCAGAGTTCAGACAATGGTATGTGGCTCATGGCTAACTTTGTGTCGGTCCAGTGTTTGCTTCACATGTTTTCCAGCTCGGAGGAAGCAGAACTGGCTTTGCTTCTCACACATTTCATCAACACTTGTTCAGTGGAGAATGTACTGTGAAGACTTGAGGGTTTGTATGGTCCCAACAGGAGTCAGCAAAACCTTAACTTGTATGATGCTTTCACCCTGCGAGATTTCTCTACAGCTTTTTTTTTTTTTTTCTTTTCTTTTCTTTCAATTGCGAGACTCAAATGCCAAAAAGGAAAGGGTCCTCCCAATACCTAAGCTTTGAACCCTTCAACTAGTCAAAATCCTCCCCTTGGCATGGAGAGTTTCTGGAGTTTTGAAGATCTGTTTCTATTTCTTAGTGATTCAAACTGTCAAATTTACTTCCTTTACTATGATTTCGTCTCAATATCGTTAAAAAGTCAGATTCCCTTGGGAACGTTGTCATTATAATGACTTCCAAATGAAAGCCTGTAATTACCTCGCGGTGAAAATATAAAAGTTTTAGTAAAATATCTGAATGTGACTCTCACTTTTGAATTTATAGTTTATTATTTGGTAACCTTTTTGAAATTATCCCTTCTGCCATTATTGTCTACATTTTCAGAAAATCCCTTTGTGTAACTAAAGACTTTGTTTCGAGACTGTTTTACGTTGGTTGCCAGAAACACAACCATAAATTACAATAGATAAGATGCTCTTATGGGACGTGACTGCTTAAGATGACAAATCTAACGTTTTCCTGAACACTCTTCAAAAGCTCTTTTCACATTTCTTTTATAGTAAAAGTTTCATAGAAAGTGATGTTGCGGCACATAAGATTGTTTGACTTCAAGTCTGCTACAGAACTTCTAGGCTAAGATTTTTCTAGCTACCTCCAGGGTAAAATCAAGAATATTTCACCGTCTGGAAATAAAGCCTGACCAGGGAATAGGAGTAACACCGGCTTGTTTTTTTAAAAGACAAGCCAGATACTGAGTAACATTATGAAACTTGAAATCTACCTTTGGTGATCTAAGTCAGTTTCCCTTTCATCACCATTTTAGGCACCCAGTATTGTCGTATTGCCACGAATCTTCCTTGGTAACTATGAACACAGGGAAACACATTCATACACACATACACATACAGTCACACCAGAAGTCACTGATGACTCGATGGTTAAGCAGTTGGCTTCCAAAAGAAAGATTGGCAGAGTTGGCAGAATCCACCAGGCAAATCTGTAGGAGAAAGACCTGGCAATCTGCTCCCATAAAGACTACAGCCTAGAAAACCCTATGGGAGCAGTTCTACTCTGTTACATGAGGTTGCTAGGATTGGAAAATTGACTCGATGGCACCTAACAACAATGACAACAGGAATCACTGTCTTAATTTCTGATCACACCCTGGGAAATTTGTATTCTAAAAAAAGAGACACATGTGCAAAACAAATGTTTACCTTCAAGGAATCACATTTTGTGTTAAAATTTATTTTGTTACGTAAATAAACTCCAAAGAAAAACCCAAAACTCTTTGCCGTGGAGTCAATTTGGACTCATAGCAAACCTATAGGACATAGTAGAACTGCCCCACATGGTTTCCAAGAAGTGGCTGGTGGATTCGAACTGTCGACCTTTCGGTTAGCAGCCAAGTTCTTAACCACTGTTCCACTATTTGCGAAGCTAGAGACAGGTGTTCTTCCCCAAATCCTTCAGGAAGTACCAGATCCACAACTAGATACACATTCTATCAGTGTCTGAAAAGGGCCTTGCACACAATTGAGATGTACTTTCCTATCAATATTCTTGTTCCCAATTATACCTCTGGAACAAAACAAAACAAAAATTGGACATAGGTCCTACTTCCAAGAAATGACTTATTAAACATGTAAATTTGAGCAACAAATTATCTTTTAAGCCTCAAGTTCCCCATCTGTATAATGAGGCTAATGATACCAATCTTCAGGGCTATTGTAATGATTTGGAATAAATTACTAAATTGTAAAAAACATTGCCTGGAATATAGTAGAAACTTACCTAATGCAAAATGTAATATGTATGTATATATAAATATCTATTTTTTGTCAGAAACTGTAGTACACCAGCAATTGAGCTAAATGCAGGAACTTATTTAATATCACTTTGGTGGTTCAGTGGTAGAATTCTCACTTCCATTTGGAAGACCTGGGTTCAATTCCTGGCCAATGCACGTCACGTGCAGCCACCGCCGATCTGTTAGTGGAAACTTGCATGTTGTTATGATGCTGAACAGGTTTCAGCAGAACTTTCAGACTAGAATAGACTAGGAAGAAGGGCCTGGGGATAAATTTCTGAAAATCAGCCACTGAAAAGCCCATGGATCACAAAGGTCTGATAGGTAACTAATCATGGGGCTGGCACAGGACTGGGCAGTGTTTTTTTCCATTATGCATGGGATCCCCAGGAGTTGGGGCCAGATTTGATGGCAACTAACACCAACAGCAGGAGCCCTGGTGGTGCAGTGGTTAAGAGCTCAGGCTGCTAACCAGAAGGTTGGCAGTTTGAATGTACCAGCTGCTCCTTGGAAACCCTATGGAACAATTCTACCCTGTTCTATAGGGTTGCTATGAGTCAGAATTGACTCAAAGGCAACATTTTTTTTTTTTCTTTTTCTTTTGGTAACACCAATAAAATTTAATATTCTCAATGATCCTATGTGGCAGTTTCAACCATTACTCTAATTTTAAATATGGGAAAGTTGAGTATTACAGATATTAACTTGTCCATTATCTCATGGTTAACATGTACTGGATATAAAACTAGCATTCTCTGTTCCTGGCTGTTCTTCCTTGGTGGTGGTGGGATCTTCTCTTTCTGTCTCTAGAGTGGCTCATTTCAAGCCCAGTCCTCTTGGTGGGCCACAATTACCCTGTAATACAGTCCCACCCAATCACCTGGGCAGGAGTTAGAAGACCATGGCAAGAAAGGCCACAGAAAAGCAATCCATCACACCACAGTTACTGATCTAGGTTCGGAAATACTAAGTGCTACAATATTGTAGCTAAAACACCAGAAAATTTGACAAAATCTGTGACTATAAAAACACCAGAAGCGATGAAAATAACGGCGTATGCTTGTAACACATGCAGACGAAATCATTGATTCAAAGAGTCATTGTAATTGAGTAATAATCACAGCTCTGACTGGAGCACATTAGAAGGTTCAAAAGTAAATTAGCGTAGAGTTTTAGCCCTGTAGGTATACATGTAAGCCAGGCTCCCAAAAAAATGTTTTTGTTGCTATAACTAACTATAGGAATGTTTTTATAAAAAAAATGATTTTGGTGCCAACCCTTCTGACTGTGTCACCTGGTAAGGTCCATCCCCCCGCCACACCCGCTTAGTGACACCACTGTTGGCAGGAAGACTCTAACTCAAGATCCCCAGCTGAGATAATAAGGGATTATTGGCAGGGAAATTTCTGTGGTCGGCCTTTAAAAGTTTTTTCTTTTCCTTTTTTATCAGTCCCTGGACTGTTTATCTTTAAGGCCTTTGACCTAATCAAGTACCAGACTTTCATAAGTTATTTGTAATCACATTTGAAAGACACAAAGCAATTTATATATATCACTAATATATACCCATTATATCACAAAATAGTGGTGTGAAAATTATTTTTCATCTTGTAATTTGCTTCTCATGACTTTAGAGATCCCATGAGACTCTATATTCTTTTGGTCTTCTTATAAAATTCCATAAACAACTTTTTTTTTTTTTAACTCTGAAAAGACTATCTTTTTTAACTCGAAAATATTATCTTGGGTCTTGATGTGTTCTCAGCATAATTCCATTTTTGTCATTTCTTTCAAAATAGCCCTTATTTAGAAGAGCCAAACTTGTTTCATTTCTATCAAAAGGTAATATATTATTTTGGATATTTATCTTGTTGATTTCTAAAACTGCAAAGTATAAATATGAGAGATGAAGGAAATTCTGTATAGACAATATTTGACATATAGTAGTTGGTAAATAAATTCTGATTAATGACTTACTTAAAAAAATTATTTTTTTATCTGAAATAATTGCATTTATATTCCTTATATTTAGCTGTCATTTTAGGACCAAGATTACCAATATGTTGCAAAATTCATTATCTAGTTTTCATAATTGCATAAAGCTTTGAAGAAAAAACAAAAAAGGGAACCAATAATAATATCATAATGCTAGTCTTCATTGGTTTTTACTACCAGCTTATGAAGTAGAAATATACATGAAAATATAATTCAATTTATACAGAAAAGCTGATGATATAAATGAAAGAGACAAGCATCTTGAGAAATAAGCTCCAATATTTAGGCTGGTTGCTTGTGTGTGTGTGTGTATATGTGCATGCGCGTGTGTGTATTCTACATTTTTTATTTGTGTGTTTTGGTTAAATAAGTGGCTTTTGTTCTAATTTCTCCAAATTGCCAGTTTTCTTTATATCAGAAGATAATTGTTGTGCAACCAATTCACCTTGCTGCTATAGCATTTTGCAATCTATAATGAAGTATATCAGCTGGTGTGTAGAGGCACGGTAATCTGTAGGTCAAGAAGTCTGTCATTTTTCCGCCCTTAGATTATTAGTCTTCTTACGGCTTTTGTAACATCTGTAGATAAGCTAGGAAATTTATTGGTCATCTTCAGCTGTTAAAGAAAAGAGGGTATTAGGAATTTCTGGACACTGTCTAAACTAAACACTACATAAAAGCATAATAAATGATAAAATAATAGAGGGTTTTAATACCTAAAAATGACAAATAAAATATAGGTAGTTTTAAAATTTTCATAAAATTGAAATTAAACTGTAGAAGTCTATCATGTATTGATACAAAACAATATTTCTGAAATATTGAATTTTATACAATTTTAAAAGTTTATGTCTTCTCTCTTAATGACATGCTTACATGATTTGGGTTGAAGCTTGATGAATTTTTCAGTAATCATTTTATAATATTACAAACAGCATTGTTGTGCTACTGTTATTAGCAATGCACTGTTTCTCTGAACTGGAATTAAAAGTGTACAAAAACAACACTGCATCCTTGAGGTTCTGCTTAACATAATCTTGAGAACTCTACTTTCTTAAATATGACATGCAATGTTTAGTAAACAATTACGACAGTTAAGGAAGAAAGTGAATCAAACTCACTTATATATTTTCCTTGAAAATCTTAGCAAGTCTCTTATAGTATGGAAATCTTAGTTTATACGGATATAGAGAAAACACAGCATGAAAAGTAAGTTCATGTTTCTTCCTTGAATTAATGTCACCAATGTACTAGAAGATTCAATTACAGAAAAGGCCACTAAAGCATAATTATTTTATTTTACAAAAAAATAAAAAAAATCTAGACGATAAATGAAACATTTTATAATTCTATTATTAAAAATATATAAGGTGCATTAATAAAATTTACCACCTTTTATTAACTAGTGTAAGCAAGAAAAGTTTGTTCTACTTTTTAGTGATTAAGGATTCAGTTGCTGTAATCTAATTGAACATACCATGGACTGCCAAAAGAAAGAGCAAATCTGTCTTGGAAGGAGTGCTGCCAGAATGCTCCTTAGAGGCAAGGATGGTGAGACTGAGTCTTACATACTTTGGACATGTTGTCAGGAGGGACCAGTCCCTGGAGAAGGACATCGTGCTTGGTAAAGTAGAGGGTAGGCAGAAAAGAAAAAGAGCCTCAATAAGATGGACTGACACAGTGGCTGCAACAATGGGCTCTTGCATAATAACAATTGTGAGGGTAGCACAGGACCGGGCAGTGTTTCCTTCTGTCTATATGGTCTCTATGAGTCGGAACCGGCTAGAGAGCACCTAATGACAACAACAAAAACAATTGTTGATAAAATTTGGAGTACTCAGGCAAAGCAGAAACTGATGAAAGCCTACTATATAGTACTATATATAATAAGTAGTAGAGTATACCCTGAAGATCAGATAGGAGAAAACATCAGCAATAATTGTGATAGAATGTTACTTGGAAAGCACTTAGTGATTTCATTCAAATTTATTCTTATTTCATCCCATTTGAGCAGAATGGATGACAAGCAGTAATATCTGCTTCACATCTGGAGAAGAGAATCACAAACGACTGAAGCACCAAGAGTGAGGAAAACCTGACTGCAGAGATGGACAAAGGGGAGTACTATGCAGGGATTACAGCTGCAGAATTATGGTCAGAAGCGACTACCTAGGTCTGCCCAGGTTACTGTTGCCAATGATAAATCCATTCCCCAGGTGCTGTGAGTGTTGACTACCTAGGTCTGCCCAGGTTACTGTTGCCAATATGATAAATCCATTCCCCAGGTGCTGTGAGTGTTAGCTACTTTCTTTTCCACCCCTCCATCATGTCCCACGTCCAAACCTTGGCCAACGTCTGACTGATATATTTCACTGAAATAATATGTAAATTTAGGCAAAAGTAATTTTCATTGTTTTCTCACTTGAGGTGATGAGTGAATACGTTATCTGATTGTTACTCAGGTATTATAAAGACACATGCCCAGACACTGGATTTCTCAAACTCCTTGATTTTTTTTTTTTTTTAATAAATACAATTCAAAATCATCTGAAAGTTATAAATGATTAAATAGCAAAACCGTATTCTAAAGGATAGCCTTTCTGATTAAGAATTATGAGAACTTAAGGGAAAAATTGTTCACATTGCCAATAATCCTCTGTCCTCCATGTCTTAGATGTGTCTACTTATACAACTGCCTCATTGCATCCCTAATGCATTTCTTGCTATAGTTATGTGGTTCTCATTAGTTCCCCCACTTCTGGTCAAAGTATAAATCTTGGCCATGAAAATATAAATTATGCACCACAAGTCCCTTTTAAAATGTTAAATCAAAGAGAAGATTTAAAAAAATATCAAAAATCATATTAAAAAATATTCTCCCTTTCCTTTTAAACCAATATTTATATGTCTCATCTGATTTCTTTCTTATAAATAATTGGAAATAATCATATTGCATTTAATTATAAGTACTTTATTAAACAACTGTTAAAAAATTAAGCAAATACACATTTCCTTCAATACATACACATTCATTGTATATGGGTGTGTGTGTGTGTCTGTGTGTGCTTATGTGTGTATTCATGTCAGCTACTCTTCAATAATTACAAAGCAATCTTATCAGACCTTCCAAACCCAGGGATAGAGATAGAACAACTAGAAGAAAATTAAGAAAGTTTAAGCAAATTTCTACAGATATTTAAAGACTTTAAAAAGCAGTTTTATCATATTCATAAACAACTGTTTTTTTATTCATATTATTATTGATAAATATATTGGGATTTTTAGTACAAATAGTACTTTTCATGAAAGAGTTTTTAAGTTTAAACATTGTAAAAATTTTTCCAAGTTGCGAATGAACCACTACAACTGAAAATGAATCTACTTGAGCCACATTCCATTGCTTTAGCAGTTACTCGTTACCATAATAATGCTGCATAACAAACAGCTAAAAACCTCAGTGGTTTATAACAAGATATTATTTTTTTTATTAATAGATATTTTTTCTCCTAACTCTCTGTGTTGACAGGACAATTCTGCTTACCCAAGTTGAGATCAGTGAGGCTCACTCATGTGCCTCTAGTCAGCTGCTTGTCAGCTACAAGATGGCAGCATTGATGATCTCGGCTAGACCTTCTGTCATGTCTGTGGCCTTGCCTGGCACAGCTGGGCCTACAGGCCTCTGGTCCTCATCCTGATAATGAAGGGAAAGGGACAACAGAAAAGAAACGGGAGTGCACAGCATTTGCATGCATCAAATGTGCTGCTAGTCCATTAATGGAAACAATCACATCTGGGGAATCCAAGCCTAGAGTCAGTGTGGGAGGCCATTAGCAAAGGCTGTAAAATTGGAGGCCAATAATGCAATCAATACACTGCAAGAGTCCGCATCTCAGATTGAACTCTCACTAATATGTTTCTCTCTAATACTTTTTCTTCCATGACAGCTCTGGTTAGCTTACCGGAAGTAGGAAGACCATTTTCAGGTATTTGAAGAGATGTAGTCAAATATTTAATCTGTTGTCTGGGTATATGTATCACAGGATCTTTATCTTCTTGGGAGGCAAGGCCCCTGATATGGTATTTCCAGGAAGAACGTATTCTTTTTCTTTTCCAGTAAGGCTCAAACAAACAAACAAACACAGGAATCGACTGCTTTCATTTCAATTCAAATAAATCAAAAAACTGAGGTGGGGCCAAGATGGAGGACTAGGTGGACGCTACCGCGGATCCCTCTTGCAACAAAGACTCGGAAAAACAACTGAATCGATCACATACATAACAATCTATGAACCCTGAACAACAAACACAGATTTAGAGATGGAGAATGAACAAATACGGAGAGGCAGCAATTGTTTTCAGAGCCTGGAGCCAGCGTACCAGTCAGGTGACCTTCGGAGCCCGATTTGGGGCAAAGCCCAGGGCGGCAGACGGCACAAACAAAGGCCTAGCCCTGGCCCCCAAACTCATTCCGGGAGGGGGCCCAGCCGGTTTGCGTGGGCGGCGTGGCAGTGCAGCCGGTGGGAAAAGTCCCCGGGAGGCAGTGACTGGTCTTGGAGCAGGGAGAACAGCGTCCCAGATGGGGAGCTGTTCCGCCGGGATTTAGGAGGGGAGCAGGTACGGGGAGCTGCTCCACCCCCCTGAACTAACCCCGAGAGGGGGCCCAGCCGGTTCGCGCTGGGGGCGTGGCGACGCAGTGCCGGAAGCAGCTCCACCCCTCTGAACTGACCCCGGGGGGGCCCAGCCAGTTCGCGTGGGCGGCGTGGCGACGCAGCCGGTGGGAGAATGCCCCGGGAGACAGTGACGGGTCTTGGAGCGGGGAGAGTGGCATCCCAGCTGGGACGTGTGGTTGCGGCGCAGGCGCGGGGAGCTGCTCCGCTCGCCTGAGCTGACCCCGGGGGGGAGCCGAGCCGGTTCGCGGGGGCGGAGCGGCGATGCGGTAGGCGGGACGGGGAGTCCCCGGGAGGCAGTGACTGATTTTGGAGTCGGGAGTGCACTGTCCCAGGCTGGCAGCGGAGGATCTGACCGTGACTCCAGTGGGCCAGACCCCCCGGGGGCAATCTCCACACAGCCAGCACACATAGGCGACGCACCCCGCAGAAATCTCAGATATAATAGTCATTCCAAGCAAGACAAGCAACTCTGGCTATATTCTGAGGTGCTACTCTCCTCTCTCTCTGATCCCTCCCCTACCCTTCCCAGGTGGCTTCATTAACATCCGAATAGCCTGAGCCAGAGGGAGAACTCTGATAGGGATCTGACTGCATTTTTTTTTTAGTGGATTTTCTGGAAAAACTAGTTTCCCAGTGATGGCTCGGAGACAGCAGTTGATATCAAACCACATAAAGAAGCAGACCATGACAGCTTCTCCAACCCCCCAAACAAAAGAATCAAAATCTTTCCCAAATGAAGATACAATCCTGGAATTATCAGATACGGAATATAAAATACTAATTTACAGAATGCTTCAAGACATCACAAACGAAATAAGGCAAACTGCAGAAAAAGCCAAGGAACACACCCATAAAACTGTTGAAGAACTCAAAAAGATTATTCAAGAACATACTGGAAAAATTAATAAGTTGCAAGAATCCATAGAGAGACAGCATGTAGAAATCCAAAAGATTAACAATAAAATTACAGAATTAGACAACGCACTAGGAAGTCAGAGGAGCAGACTCGAGCAATTAGAATGCAGACTGGGACATCTGGAGGACCAGGGAATCAACACCAACATAGCTGAAAAAAAATCAGATAAAAGAATTAAAAAAAATGAAAAAAACCCTAAGAATCATGTGGGACTCTATCAAGAAGGATAACCTGCGTGTGATTGGAGTCCCAGAACAGGGAGGGAGGACAGAAAACACAGAGAAAATAGTTGAAGAACTCCTGACACAAAACTTCCCTGACATCATGAAAGACGAAAGGATATCTATCCAAGATGCTCATCAAACCCCGTTTAAGATTGATCCCAAAAGAAAAACACCAAGACATATTATCATCAAACTCGCCAAAACCAAAGATAAACAGAAAATTTTACAAGTAGCCAGGGAGAAAAGAAAGGTTTCCTTCAAGGGAGAATCAATAAGAATAAGTTCAGACTACTCAGCAGAAACCATGCAGGCAAGAAGGGAATGGGACGACATATACAGAACACTGAAGGAGAAAAACTGCCAGCCAAGGATCATATATCCAGCAAAACTCTCTCTGAAATATGAAGGCGAAATTAAGATATTTACAGATAAACACAAGTTTAGAGAATTTGCAAAAACCAAAGCTACAAGAAATACTAAAGGATATTGTTTGGTCTGAAAACCAATAGTATCAGGTACCAGCACAATACAAGGTCACAAAACAGAATGTCCTGATATCAACTCAAATAGGGAAATCACAAAAACAAACAAATTAAGATTAATTTAAATAAATAAATAAAATAATACACATAACAGGGAATCATGGAAGTCAATAGGTAAAACATCACAATAATCAAAAAGAGGGACTAAATACAGGAGGCATTGAACTGCCATATGGAGAGTGATACAAGGCGATACAGAATGATACAAGTTAGGTTTTTACTTAGAAAAATAGGGGTAAATAATAAGGTAACCACAAAAAGGTATAACAACTCCATAACTCAAGAAAAATGTAACGACTCAACTAACATAAAGTCAAACACTGAAAATCAGGATCTCACAATTTACTAAGAAAAACGCCTCAGCACAAAAAAGTATGTGGAAAAATGAAATGGCCAACAACACACATGAAAAGGCATCAAAATGACAACACTAAACACTTATTTATCTATAATTACTCTGAATGTAAATGGACTAAATGCACCAATAAAGAGACAGAGAGTCACGGACTGGATAAAGCAACACGATCCATCTATATGCTGCCTACAAGAGACACACCTTAGACTTAGAGACACAAACAAATAAAACTCAAAGGATGGAAAAAAATATATCAAGCAAACAATAAGCAAAAAAGGAGAGGAGTAGCAATATTAATTTCTGACAAACTAGACTTTAGACTTAAATCCACCACAAAGGATAAAGAAGGACACTATATAATGATAAAAGGGACAATTGATCAGGAAGACATAACCATATTAAATATTTATGCACCCAATGACAGGGCTGCAAGATACATAAATCAAATTTTAACAGAATTGAAAAGTGAGATAGACACCTCCACAATTATAGTAGGAGACTTCAACACACCACTATCGGAGAAGGACAGGACATCCAGTAAGAAGCTCAATAGAGACACGAAAGACCTACTTACAACAATCAACCAACTTGACCTCCTTGACTTATACAGAACTCTCCACCCAACTGCTGCAAAGTATACTTTTTTTTCTAGCACACATGGAACATTCTCTAGAATAGACCACATATTAGGTCATAAAACAAACCTTGGCAGAATCCAAAACATCGAAACATTACAAAGCATCTTCTCAGACCACAAGGCCATAAAACTAGAAATCAGTAACAGAAAAACTAGGGAAAAGAAATCAAATACTTGGAAACTGAACAATACCCTCCTGAAAAAAGACTGGGTTATAGAAGACATCAAGGAGGGAATAAGGAAATTCATCGAATGCAACGAGAATGAAAATACTTCCTATCAAAACCTCTGGGACACAGCAAAAGCAGTGCTCAGAGGCCAATTTATATCGATAAATGCACACATACAAAAAGAAGAAAGAGACAAAATCAGAGAACTGTCCCTACAACTTGAACAAATAGAAAGTGAGCAACAAAAGAACCCATCAGGCACTGGAAGAAAACAAATAATAAAAATTAGAGCTGAACTAAATGAATTAGAGAACAGAAAAACAATTGAAAGAATTAACAAAGCCAAAAGCTGGTTCTTTGAAAAAATTAACAAAATTGATAAACCATTGGCTAGACTGACTAAAGAAATACAGGAAAGGAAACAAATAACCCGAATAAGAAACGAGAAGGACCACATCACAACAGAAGCAAAAGAAATTAAAAGAATCATTTCAGATTATTATGAAAAATTGTACTCTAACAAATTTGAAAACCTAGAAGAAATGGATGAATTCTTGGAAAAACACTACCTACCTAAACTAACACATTCAGAAGTAGAACAAGTAAATAGACCCATAACAAAAAAAAGAGATTGAAATGGTAATCAAAAAACTCCCAACAAAAAAAAGCTCTGGCCCGGACGGCTTCACTGCAGAGTTCTACCAAACTTTCAGAGAAGAGTTAACACCACTACTACTGAAGGTATTTCAAAGCATAGAAAATGACGGAATACTACCCAACTCATTCTATGAAGCCACCATCTCCCTGATACCAAAACCAGGTAAAGACATTACAAAAAAAGAAAACTACAGACCTATATCCCTCATGAACATAGATGCAAAAATCCTCAACAAAATTCTAGCCAATAGAATCCAACAACACATCAAAAAAATAATTCACACTGATCAAGTGGGATTTATACCAGGTATGCAAGGCTGGTTTAATATCAGAAAAACCATTAATGTAATCCATCACATAAATAAAACAAAAGATAAAAACCACATGATCTTATCAATTGATGCAGGAAAGGCATTTGACAAAGTCCAACACCCATTTATGATAAAAACTCTTACCAAAATAGGAATTGAAGGAAAATTCCTCAACATAATAAAGGGCATCTATGCAAAGCCAACGGCCAATATCACTCTAAATGGAGAGAACCTGAAAGCATTTCCCTTGAGAACGGGAACCAGACAAGGATGCCCTTTATCACCGCTCTTATTCAACATCGTGCTAGAAGTCCTAGCCAGGGCAATTAGGCTAGACAAAGAAATAAAGGGTATCCGGATCGGCAAGGAGGAAGTAAAGTTATCACTATTTGCAGATGACATGATTATATACACAGAAAACCCTAAGGAATCCTCCAGAAAACCACTGAAACTAATAGAAGAGTTTGGCAGAGTCTCAGGTTATAAAATAAACATACAAAAATCACTTGGATTCCTCTACATCAACAAAAAGAACACCGAAGAGGAAATCACCAAATCAATACCATTCACAGTAGCCCCCAAGAAGATAAACTACTTAGGAATAAATCTTACCAAGGATGTAAAAGACCTATACAAAGAAAACTACAAAGCTCTACTACAAGAAATTCAAAAGGACATACTTAAGTGGAAAAACATACCTTGCTCATGGATGGGAAGACTTAACATAGTAAAAATGTCTATTCTACCAAAAGCCATCTATACATTTAACGCACTTCCGATCCAAATTCCAATGTCAAAACAAATCACCAATTTCATACGGAAGGGAAAGAAGCCCCGGATAAGCAAAGCTTACTGAAAAAGAAGAAGAAAGTGGGAGGCCTCACTCTACCTGATTTCAGAACCTATTATACAGCCACAGTAGTCAAAACAGCCTGGTACTGGTACAACAACAGGCACATAGACCAATGGAACAGAATTGAGAACCCAGATATAAATCCATCCACATATGAGCAGCTGATATTTGACAAAGGACCAGTGTCAGTTAATTGGGGAAAAGATAGTCTTTTTAACAAATGGTGCTGGCATAACTGGATATCCATATGCAAAAGAATGAAACAGGACCCATACCTCACACCATGCACAAAAACTAACTCCAAGTGGATCAAAGACCTAAACATAAAGACTAAAACGGTAAAGGTCATGGAAGAAAAAATTGGGACAACATTAGGAACCCTAATACAAGGCAGAAACAGAATACAAAACATTATTAGAAATGACGAAGAGAAACCACATAACTGGGAGCTCCTAAAAATCAAACACCTATGCTCATCTAAAGACTTCACCAAAAGAGTAAAAAGACCACCTACAGACTGGGAAGAATTTTCAGCTATGACACCTCAGACCAGCGCCTGATCTCTAAAATCTACATGATTCTGTCAAAACTCAACCACAAAAAGACAAACAACCCAATCAAGAAGTGGGCAAAGGATATGAACACACATTTCACTAAAGAAGATATTCAGGCAGCCAACAGATACATGAGAAAATGCTCTCGATCATTAGCCATTAGAGAAATGCAAGTTAAAACTATAATGAGATTCCATCTCACACCAACAAGGCTGGCATTAATCCAAAAAACACAAAATAATAAATGTTGGAGAGGCTGCGGAGAGATTGGAACTCTTATACACTACTGGTGGGAATGTAAAATGGTACAACCACTTTGGAAATCTATCTGGCGTTATCTTAAACAGTTAGAAATAGAACTACCATACAACCCAGAAATCCCACTCCTCGGAATATACCCTAGAGATACAAGAGCCTTCATACAAACAGATATATGCACACCCATGTTTATTGCAGCTCTGTTTACAATAGCAAAAAGCTGGAAGCAACCAAGGTGTCCATCAACGGATGACTGGGTAAATAAATTGTGGTATATTCACACAATGGAATACTACGCATCGATAAAGAACAGTGACGAGTCTCTGAAACATTTCATAACATGGAGGAACCTGGAAGGCATTATGCTGAGCGAAATTGGTCAGAGGCAAAAGGACAAATATTGTATAAGACCACTATTATAAGATCTTGAGAAATAGTAAAAACTGAGAAGAACACATACTTTTGTGGTTACGAAGGGGGGAGGGAGGGAGGGCAGGAGAGGGTTTTTTATTGATTAATTAGTAGATAAGAACTGCTTTAGGTGAAGGGAAAGACAACACTCAATACATGGAAGGTCAGCTCAATTGGACTGGACCAAAAGAAAGAAGTTTCCGGGATAAAATGAATGCTTCAAAGGTCAGCGGAGCAGGGACGGGGGTCAGGGGAAAATGGTTTGAGGGGACTTCTATGTCAATTGGCAAAATAATTCTATTATGAAAACATTCTGCATCCCACTTTGAAATGTGGCGTCTGGGGTCTTAAAGGCTAACAAGCGGCCATCTAAGATGCATCAATTGGTTTCAACCCACCTGGAGCAAAGGAAAATGAAGAACACCAAGGTCACACGACAACTAGGAGCCCAAGAGACAGAAAGGGCCACATGAACCAGAGATCTACATCATCCTGAGACCAGAAGAACTAGTTGGTGCCCAGCCACAATCGATGACTGCCCTGACAGGGAGCACAGCAGAGAACTCCTGAGGGAACAGGAGATCAGTGGGATGCAGACCCCAAATTCTCATAAAAAGACCATACTTAATGGTCTGACTGAGACTAGAGGAATCCCGGTGGCCATGCTCCCCAGACCTTCTGTCGGCACAGGACAGGAACCATCCCCGAAGACAACTCATCAGACATGAAAGGGACTGGTCAGCGGGTGGGAGAGAGATGCTGTTGAAGAGTGAGCTAATTATATTAGGTGGACACTTGAGAGTGTGTTGGCCTCTTGTCTGGAGGGGGGATGGGAGGATAGAGAGAGAGGGAAGCTGGCAAAATTGTCACGAAAGGAGAGACTGAAAGGGCTGACTCAAGCGGGGAAAAGCAGGTGGGAGTACGGAGTAAGATGTATGTAAACTTATATGTGACAGACTGATTGGATTTGTAAACGTTCACTTGAAGCTTAATAAAAGTTAATAAAAAAAAAAACTAAGTCAGGTATTATCTATCAAATATTTCTAGACACTTGGTATAAAAATACAAAGAATATGTCATAGGTCAGTGTTCCTCAAAATATAAAACACATTTGGATCGCCCTGAGATTTTGTTAAAATTCACGTTATGATATAGTAGGTCTATGGTGGGGCACAAAATTCTTTCTTTCTATCTTCCAGGTGATGCCAATATTGCTGGTGCTGGGAGCACGCTTTTGAGTAGCGAGGTCATAGTTTACATGCTTCAGAAACACAGAGCCTAGTGTGGGAAATGAGAGTAAGACATGCAAGCAAATAAATACTCTGTGTAAATGCAGTGGTAGAAATACAGATAGGAAAGGAGAACTGAAAGGACCGTTATTAGCTTTGTTTGGATTGGATCAATCAGTATAGGGAGCTACCTAATATCGTAGTATACCGAAAGGAGTTACAAGTATTTTCTATCACCAGAGGAGTGTGATGACAAAAGGTCAGGAAAGTTTATGCAATTGAGGCTGTTATCATGAATGTAGTTGATGTGAACTATCTACCCATCTAGGGGCTTAAAGTAGGTCATTAACTTATTAGACATGTTTTTTAGAAATGTCATCCTTTTGACAAGGGGTAAGAAGGGGTAAAGAATATAAGCACTGAGATCACTGTACGATTTCAATAAAAGACATACCCTATGTTGAGAGTCTAAATTAATGTTATGACAGGTAGGATGATGATAAAATACTCAAGACATATGTAGAAGAGTGAAAGAAGTTAGTGATAGATTAGTTGAGTGAAGAAAAGTAAGCATAAAGATGTATTAAGCCCCTCCAGTTAGCTGTTTCTATAGATGCAAAAGAAGAGACATGTGAAAGCTGTTATTTTGCAAAGGACTAGGGAGTATTAGCTAAAAAGACTTACGTGCAAGAAAGTTGATCATCCATCTCAGAGAAGAAAACAAGTTAGCACTTATTGACAAAAGCTAATTCTAAATGTCTTTAGTCTTTTGAATAAGCATTTATGTTCTATTTTAAGTAACATTTTAGCAGTTGGTCCATTTTAGATGAATGTTTCTTCAGATATTTACTTGCCAATGCATCCTTTTAGAGTTACTGAAAGGCACCCACCTACTCACTATTAGATACGTGTTGTCATTCCTGCGTGATTTCATTTTTAGAACTGCTCCGTCCCACCTGGTAAATCTGTCAACTACGTTGTCAACATTACTCACATGGAACCTAGCACCTTTGGCCAAGCTAATCAGAGTTGTTCCTTAGTGATTGTTGCTCTCAGAAAGCACTCACTGTCTTCTTTAGGATCACAAATGATATGGATGAGTAAGCCTAAAGCTGCAACCACATTGTTAAAGGAAATCTAATCATAGAAAAGAGAAGATTGGAAGAAAATGGAGAATTCATGGCATAAATACTGCTTAAAGATATGTCTAACCTAAACCCCAGTGACATAATCCAATAATGTACTTTTTAGTGTCCTATCCATCTTGATATAGACTTTTTTTTGTCTGTTGTCAATAAAGGAATCTTTCTTACTACAGAAAATAAATAAAATTGTCCATCTTTCCAGTTCAGTGGACTATATTCTTACTTGCTCTTTTGGGCACATGAAAACTATCACCCCATACAATTGTGTGGTTCACATCAAGCAATTATATAGCATACAGGTAGAATGGAGTAAATAGGTAAAAATAAAAACAAACTAAAAATACAGAGGGGAAAAAAACAACACAGACAGCAAAAAGAATGAGTGTTGTCCATCAGTAGTTCCTAACAGCTGGAGGCAAAAAGGAAGTGAGTAAAATAAAAAAAGGACTGTAAAATAGAGAGGTCAGTAGGGGGAGGTACATGAACACCAACAACAGCAACAAAAAAACAAGGCTAAGAAAAGTAAGGAAAAAAGATTCAAATAACGTGCGTCAGATTAACTGAATATGAATTCCATGAAAACTCACAGAGGTCATTTATGTTTTTTAACTATTTTAAAATCCATCCTTAAATTTTATGCCATAAATTTTATTTATTTATTTTAAGATGGGATGGTGTGTTAGCAGGTCCTTTGCAAAAGACTTTCATAATAATTGTTGATTCTTTGCTGGAAACAGAAATATTCAGATTCCAAATCCTGTCCACTTTTAAACAGAGCTAACTACTTTAAACATGTTGTTAGGTCCCCTTGAGTAGGTTCTCACTCATAGCGACCTTCTGTATAACAGAATGAAAGGTTGCCCGATCTTCCACCATCCTCACAGTTGTTGCTATGTTTGAGCCCATTGTTGCAGCCACTGTGTCAATTCATCTCGTTGAGAGTCTTCCTCTTTTTGCTGACCCTCTACCAAGCATGATGTCCTTCTCCAAGGACTGGTCCCTCCTGATAACATGTTCAAAGTAAGTGAGAGGAAGTCTCACCATCCTTGCTTCTAAGGAGCATTCTCTGGTTGTACCTCTTCTAAGATTTGTTTGTTTGACGGTCCAAGGCATATTCAATATTCTTCACCAACACCATAATTCAAATGCATCAATTCTTCTTTGGTCTTCCTTATTCACTGTCTAGCTTTCACATGCTCATGGGGTGATTGAAAATACCATGGCTTAGGTCAGGCTCACTTTAGTCCTCAAAGTGACATCTTCAGTGTTTAACACTTTAAACAAGTCTTTTATAACAGATTTGGCCAATGAAATATACTCTTCTAATAGCATACAACTTTTTAATATTTTCTTTTGACAATGCGCAGACTAAAATTTTTGTGTTTAAATAGCATAGGTATAAAAACCTATTGTGGTTGAGTCCAACTCATAGCTACCTATAGATAAGACAGAGTAGAGCTGCCCCAGAGGGTTTCCAAAGGTTGGCTGGTGGGTTTGAACTGCCAGCCTTTTGATTAACAACTGAGCTCTTTAACCACTGCACCACAAGGACCACCAGCATATGTATAAAAAATAAATTTTTTTTTTATGTTACTATTTTATTAAGAAGCGGGTCATTCATATGGCTTCAAAGGAACACTTTTCTTCAGTAAAGGACAAGTATTTTGAAGAGCAAGTTGCTAATGTTCTACATCACGAATGCAGCATTAAGTGCTCATTTTTGCTTGAAACTGCCACAAAAGTATTGTATGACGTGCTTCCAGAAATTATCCATCAAATCTATAAATATTAGTTTCCTAATACTAAAAATAGTTATTGTTTTCCAGATAAGAATTATTTATAAAAAATCAGCCTGTTGCCCAGGTCTGGGCAATATTTTACATTTAGAATTCATTTACCTAAATGTTAGGGTGGAAATAAATTCATTTAAAATAAGCACTAAGTAGAGCATTCTATATTCTCTGTCATTGTGTTCATTATGAGGTTATGCCCTTGAGACAATCCCGGTATAAATGAAAGCAAACACAATTGCTATTCATCTCATAAAAGTGAAATAATTCTTAGATAATATTAATATGTTTGTTGCTCTATTACTCCCAATTTCCCCCCTTAGAATCTTGTGAGCAAATTTTAGTGATGGCTGGGTAGTCATCTTAAAAAAAATCTTACTGTTGTTTTATGAGTCTCAGTCTAGCCATTTATTCATGCAAGCACCAATTTATTCCGTAAATTACTGAGCCCTCACTGTGGGCAAGGCATCATGCCAGGGATTCTGGAGCAGAGAAAACTGAATAATTTACAGTTTCAACTTTTACTGAGCTTACAAACAATGAAAGCAGTAAAGCTACATGCAAAATATCTACAACATAGGTAATAAAATTTTGAAGACAAATGCATCACTGCAACTATGTGAGAGCAAGTAAGATATGAGGAAGGTGAAATTTCCTTTGAAAGATAGGTAATGTTTGAGCAGAGAGAGAAAGAGGAAGAACAAACCAGATGACAGAATGCTATAAGCAAACATACAAAAGCTAAAAAGTACTAAATGTGTTTTGGGAAATAGACTAACAAGTAGTTACAAGAAGGCAAAAATAAACATATAAATACAGGGGAACACAAAGGTAAAAGGTATATCGTGACCAGGTAGGAGCAGGTTTTGAATGGCAGCCTATAAACAATCACTTTACATTGTAGGAAACGGAGAGTTTTTCAAAATCTTTGAGAAAGTCATGCTAAAGTTGAGGTATGGTTTTTGAAGATTTGGATGGAGGATGCATTATGTGGAGTCGATCTTGGTGTCAGGAAGAATGTGCTCTTAAAAAATTCTTAGGAAGGAAAATGGGAGTTGAACTAGTGCAGTTACACTGGGAACACAAAGGAGCAGGCAGATGAGAGAAATCTTGTGGAAAAACAATATGTCTTGGAGGCTGGATGGAAATTTGGGAGGCGAAGGCAGGAGAGAGAAAAGTCAGTGATAGGTTTATTTGCCCTTACAAGTCTAGGTGACTAGGGACTGTGAAGTAATTAATAAAAATATGGATTTAAGGAGAGATAGATCAGGATGTGGCATGCAATAAGTAAAAAACTGAAGTGTTAAATTTGGGGTCTACGAGATTTGGTTTGAGAAGTATAAGCAGTCTACTCTAGCAAATCCCAATCCCAACTGATTCTGACAATTATGGCAGGAAGTTAAAAGACAAACAAAATAGTGTCACAACAAGAAATTTTTGGCTCTATTCTTAGGAATACATTCAGGTTATACCCTAGTGTTCATTATTGGAAAAAAAAAAATATGTATATGACTCATATATACCTCAAAAAATTAGTCAGGTTTGCTAACTATAAATCTATACAATATTGTACATGAAATGATTAAATAATAATGGCATTTAGATGATTCCCATCTCTTTCTGGGAGGAGGTATTGCAGAAAACGTGTCAAATTTATTTTCAGCTTAGAATTCAATCAGAAAGTAATTGTCACCTACAAAAAAAGGGATCTAAAAGGTTTTCTCCATTGCAAGAGAACACGCAGAGTCCTGGCTACTGCAGATAGTGAGCATGAACAAATGACTTGTGCTGAACAGGTATAAAGGCAAGAAAACTATGCAATTTTATTGATAATTATCATCAAAAACCAACATTTTGCAGGACACTTTGGAGAAAATCAAAAACTTCCCCTAAACTAATGCATAATGATTTTATACTTTAAAACTACAAAGAAAGATGTGTAAAGGGAAAATAAATAGAGCTTTAGGAAACATAGGAGGAGGAAAATAATTTAGAAAGTAAGAAATGAATCCAATAATGGTAATTCATATGTGCTAAATCAAAATGAAAAGAGTGACCCAAAGGGTCAAAAAATATATGATAGCTTGCAGGGTAAGGACTGAGAAACTTTTACTAGGGTTTGACTTTATCAACAGATTTTGAATCACCAATTTTAGTTGTAAAAATTCAGTTGTCTTTAAGGAACCAATTTGAATAGAACCCCTAAATGTTAGGTACCCAAAAGTCATATTATAACTGTTGAGAAAGTGGGTAGGTCATGAGAAAGTGGTGATTATAAACGTATCATGTTATTTTAATAACTTTTGCATTCATTACGGATTGAATTTTGTTCCTTCCAAAATATGTATTGAAATCCTAAACTCTATACATGTGGATATAATTCTGCTTGGAAATAGGGTTTTCTTTGTTATGTTAATAAGATCACATCAGTGTAGGGTGTGCCCTAAACCTAAGCATTTCTGAGTTCTAAACAGCAGATTAGATACAGACTGGAGCACAAAATTGGGAAGACAGTTGTATCAACTACATGCAAGTACCAACAAGAACCACGGAAAGTCTAAGGCTGCCAACAAGGAAGGATCTACACAACCCTGTTTTAGACTTTTAGCATCCAGACTGTGAGAAAATAAATTTCTCTTCTTTAAAGCCACCCACTTGTGTTTCTTTTACAGCAGCACTGAAGAATTAAGACAGCATAGAACATGGTAAGATTTTTTTAGTTTCTGAGATGCTCAATTTTCCAGGAAGAAAAATAGAACATAGGGATGAAGAGGAAAAAATAAACAAAGGAAAAATAAGTCTAGATAGAGCTTTTTCACTTCTAACTTGGTGAGTTAGAAAATTCAGATTAATTTTCCTCAATAGATAAAAACTTGAAAATATTTAGTTTTTATTCTTCAAAGATTCGGGGATCTGAATCTGAAACTAATGAGAAATTGTACAATGAAGATCCTGGAGAAAAAAATCAGAGAAATTAGCAAGATATCTGGGTCCTAACATGGATGAATCTGGAGGACATCATGCTGAGTGAAATAAGTCAATCACAAAAGGACAAATATTGTATGATCTCACTTTTTTAAAAATCAAGAGCAAGTATACATACAGAAACCAATGTTCCTTGGTGGTTATCACGAATGGGAGAACGAGGGAGGGAGAGTAACTTTCTCGATAGTAGACACTTGTTATTTTTGGAGATGGCAAAGGCAATACTTAATGCTTGTGAAATCTGCACAACTTGACCAAGGTAAATGATGACACTAAGATGTACACATGAATAAAGGATGTTTTTTGTAAAGACTATTTTTTTTTATAAGATATATAATTTTGCAACAATAGCAATAACAACCAAAAAATACGTGTGAGTTTACATAGGCAGATATGTATGCATATATGTGTATAGGGAGGCATGTGTGAGTACATGCATGTGCATACATAGATGTATCTGCAGGCATGTATATGTACGGGTTTGAGCTGCATATATATTCATATATATAATAAAACACATGTGGCATAGTCACTGATACTTCTTGGACATACCCAAAAACCTCACAGGATTGGTTTACTATTTTTGAAAGCTTAGGATCGCAGTCTTGTAGGAAAACTCGATCAAGTGGCATAATGTAGTTTATAAGGTTTATGTTCTACATCTTAGCTTGGTGAGTAGCATCTGGGGTCTTAAAAGCTTGTGAGTGGCCACCTAAGACACAACTATTTATGTCTGCTCATCTGGAGCAAAAGGGAAAGAAGGAAACCAAACACTGAAAGAAGAAGCTACTTTAAAGGAGTAAGAGCCCACACAAACCACATCCTCGACCAGAAGAGCTACATAGTTCCAGTTACCATTGCTGATCATTCCGACCAGGGACACAATAGATGGAACTGTATAGAATGGGCTAAAAATGTGGAACAAAACTCAAATTCTTAAAAAAAAAGAAAAGCCAATCTTACTGAACCAGTAGACAGACACTAGAGGAACCTCTGACACTGTCCCCCTAAGACACCCTTTAAACTTGGAGCTGAAACTACTCCCAATGGTCAACTTCCAACTAAATAAAAGATCGGATCAGAAAATAAACAATACCACCATTGAGTAATAAGCTCTTTAAAAAAATGTATCATTTATGTGAAACCAAATGGTCAACATTTATCTTAAAGCAGAGATAAGAAGGTAATGGGGAGGGGGCGCAGGGAAGTTAGATTAGTGACAATGAAATAATCATAGTGAAAATAATGAGAATGCTGATTGACATATTGTGAAAAATGTAACTGAACAATATGTATAGAAAATGGTAAATGGAAACCTAATTTGCTATGTAAGCTTCCACCAAAAACAAAATAAAATGTTATATATCATATATATGTATGTACATATATATATGCACACACTCACGTACATGTATCTGGCACCTCTTTTCAAAGTGAGTGGTGAGTGTTCTCTGGTATCAGAAGAAAGAGAAAACAATCTGAAGCCTAAGTAGCAATTTTGAAAGTTTCCTAGGTCAAAGACTAAAGACTCTGAAGATCAAAGTATACCAAGAGGGCTAAAGAGGAGGATTAATGTGGAAAACTTTTCATAATTTGGCTTCAGGTGACTAGAGAATTCACTCTAGACTTAGGGGCTAATCAGCACTGAATCTTTTCAATTCTTGAAATTAGGGAAAGTTAGCCCAAGATTTGTAGTCCTCAAGTAGCAGCCAGAAACAATGTTCCTAGAAGCAGGTGGGGTTATCCTGACCCTGAAATATTTTAACAAATTTTCAAATAGAATTTCTCGTACAATATGAAAACAAACAAACAAGCAAAAAAAAAAAAAAAAGACATAAACAGGTACATGAAAAAGGAATACAACATGAAAGAAAACCAGCAAAAATAATAGAAATTAAAAACAGACTTTCAGGGGCTTCAGATATTAGAATTTTTTAATCGGATTTTAAAATAATCATGCTTCTAGATTTAAGGCAGCAAAAAACAAGATTTAGAATTTAGCAAACAGCTAGAAATTACAAAAAAAGGCACAGAAGATTTATTAAAAAAAAAACAGAATTATTTGAAATAAAAATATAACATCAAAATGCAATGGCTGCATTTAACACGAAATGAGAAACAGGTGAAACAAGAATTCATAAACTGGAATTGAGGTCAGAACAAGATATTCAGAAAGAAGCACAAAAGCAAAATAATAATGAATAATATAGAAGAGAGCATTAGAAACCTAGAGGATACAGTGAGGTGACCTCCCATGTACATAATCAGAGTTCCTAGAATGGAAGATAGATAGAATGAAGCAGAAACACTATCTGAAGAGATATTGGCTCAAATATTGATGCAAGACACAAAATCACAGCAGGACAAATACATACACACTGCTATACTCCTACACATCTACACAAGGTATATCATAATAATAGTATGGTGAAAATTAAAAACAAAGAGATAAATTTAAAAAAAAAGAAACAAAAAATATATTAGCATTATTGTATTTTGAATTATTGCTCAAGCAGTAACAATTAGCAAATGAAATTCTTATGCAATACTGATGAAAGTATAAACTGGTATAAGCATTTTGGAAAACTGGCATTTTCGGTTAAAGTTAAAATACTCGTATCTATTTTAGTTTTCTAGTGCTGCCATACATCAACAATAACAGCAACAATAGCAACAAATAAAATGCAACAGATGGATGCTTTAAAGAACAGAAATTTAATCTCCACAGTTCTGGAGGCTTAAAGTCAACCACGGTCATAGCTCTAGAAGGTCCTTCCTTGTTAGCAGCCTCATGCATTTCTTGGTATGTAGACATTCCTTGGCTTGGCATCTGTCTTACCCCTGTGTGTGTGTCATTCTGTCTCTTCTGCTCTCTTTCAAAGACACCTCTCAGAAAGGATTAGATTTAGAACCCACCCTACTCCAGTATGACCTCATTAGCATAACAAAAGAAAACCCCTGTTTCCAAACAGGGTCACATTCACAGGTACAGGAGTTAGGACTTCAACACATATTTTGGAGAGACTCAATTCAATTGACAAAATGCTCTAGGACCCTGAAATTTCATTGCATTCCTAAGTATATATCCAACAGAATTATATGTAAATGTAAATCACATATGTGAACCTGTGTGTGTCAGAGTAGAACTGTGTTCCATCATATGTGTGTGTGTGCCTGTAAAACACCCCTAGGCATGTTTGGAAGCCCTGGGGGTGCAGTGGTTAAGTGCTACACCTGCTAACCAAAAGCTCGGCTGTTCAAATCTTCCAGGCGCTCCTTGGAAACTCTGTGGGGCACTTCTACTCTGTCCTATAGGGTTGCTATGAGTTGGAATGGACTGGACGGCAACGAGTTTGGTTTGGTTTTTGGAAGCATGTTTGCTGTATCTCCCGTAGAGTTAACTTCAAAGACTAGTTAACTAATGTTTAAAATGCTTTATATTTCTTTTAAGTGTGTACTACTCTTAATCTAAGCTATTCATTTATATCAAAGTTGGTTAGTAAAATACTAAAATTACCATTAACAGAGTAAACAAGAAAGCTGCAGATGATTGAAGATATTTGCAACATATTTAACTATCAGAAGGCTCAATCCACAATATGTAAGAAACTACTATCACTGAAAAAAAGACGGACAATCCCATAGAAAAATGGATAAGAGGCTAGTACAGTAACTCCAAATGCCCGATAAATATAATAAAAGGATTTCAGCATCAAGAAAAATCAAGGCAATCCAAAAAGAAACCACAAGACAATCACGAGAATTGATAATTGATAATTGATTTAAAAAAAAAAAAAGATTGATAATGTCAATGGGAGGACACAGGGTGAGAGGAGCTCTAACATGCTGCTGATGGGAGTAAAAATTGTTATAACCACTTTGGAAAAATTATTTGCCGTTAGTCACTAAAGTTGAATATGAAACCCAAAGCCTATTGCTGTCAAGTTGATTCTGATTAGGTATAGCAATTTCATTCCTAAATTTATACTTAAAAGAATTACAAAGAGATATTGAGAAACAATTTTAATTCTCCTGGAATCCAGATTTCTGGGGTCTATGGAGTTGGGGTAGCCCACCAGAGAATAGCTCTGAGTTGTTATTTTGAACCTAGGGCCTTGAGAAAACTGGTTTCCTAAAGTCACCTTTAAGACAAACAATAGCCTAAAAAGTAGCTTAGTAAGACTGTTCTGCCTTAGGTCTTGGCCTTTTGAAGAACTATCTATGTGCTGTAAGTTTGGAGAAGGAGAAGCTCCAAGGTCAGGCTAGAAGCTGTTTTAGGGTAAATTGTTGTATAATCTGTGGTGAAATGAGTTCCTTTATATGGCCTTTTGCCTTGGTTCTTTGGAAAAAACTGCTTGAAAGATATTTTCCTCTCAACCCTGAAAACTGTTTTGCCCCAGTTTTCTACCCGAAAGGGTCTGTTATTTTTGCCAGGTTGATGGACATTTTCTAAGTAAGTTGTGAGTAACTTGGATTGATACCTGCTACCTGGTCCTGGGTTTCAAGCCTGCCCTGTGATTGGCATGTACCTTGCAGGGATTGGTCTATATTCTATGCCAGTTAAGTCAGTACCAACTGTGCAAATGAAGTATCTATGAATTACTGAGAGGAGTGGGAGGGCCATGCCTTGATATTGACCAGGAGTTTGTGTATATAAGCAGACAACCCTACAGGGGTTTCAGAGACAGAAAGCAGCAGGAAGAAAGGCAGCAGGAAAAAGCAGAAGGAGGAAAGAAGAGAGAAGAAACAGAGACAGAGAGAGGAGGGGAGGAACCTTGTAAAAGAGCAGCCACATAATTAGCTTTGTGATAATTATTATATTTGAAATTATTCATACAGAAACACATTGTTCTGGCCATTTTGATGGCAATGTTGATAACATAAGGTATAAGAATCTTTGGAATTTCTTTAATCTTTGGAATATTTTGACTTCCTAGTCAAAATGTTACCCAATGTTAAACAAACTTCAATCAATTTCTATTATTGGCTTAATAATCTCTTAATAAGAGATATGTACAAGAATGTCCATTGTACCATTCTTCCTTGGCATCATCCTTGGATTACTATACAGGAATAAAAATAAAGGAACTAAACAGCTACTTGCAACAACATGTGTGAATCTTACCAAGAAGATGTTGAGAGAAAGAGACAAATCAGAAGATAATCATATTGTATTATTTTATTTCTATAAAAACCAACAATGACATCAATAACAACAATAATTAAAAAATAGGCAGAACTGAAACACAGTGTTTAAGCATGTATGGTTTCATGGCAAAACTCTTAAATAACAGGCAAACGAGGAAATTACTGTAAAAGTCAGGATAGTTCTTCTGTGCGGGGTGATGAGAGGTCTAGTAATTGGGAAAAGAAACAAACTAAAAAAAGAAAGCTAATAACACAAGTTGTTTGTGTGTGTGTTTGCCAGCAGGTCAAGATATAGATATGAAATTTAAGCATGGAATGAAAATGGAGGTTTCTTCATTTAAGAGCTCAGGAAAAAAGGTGAACAAGAGTGAGCTCAGGGAATTATAGTATACATACGCAAGTGGAAGAGAAAGTTCTTATTAAATGACCTTTTGCTCAGGAATCAAGGATGCATCCATACTATAGGGGGTTCCTCCAGTCTCTGTCAGACCAGTAAGTCTGGTATTGTTTTGTGAATTTGCATTTTGTTCTATAGTTTTCTTCTGCTCTGTCTGGGACCCTCTATTGTGACCCCTCTCAGAGCAGTTGGTGGTAGTAGCAAGGTAACATCTAATTCTTCTAAGCCGAGGCTGGTGGAAGGTGTGGTTCATGTGGTCCACTAGTCCTTTGGACTGATATTTTTCTTGTATCTTTTATTTTCCCCATTCTCCTTTGCTCCAGATGGGATGGGACAAATTGATGTATCTTCGATGGCCTCTCACAAGCTTTTAAGACTCAGATGCTACTCACCAAAGCGGGATGTAGAATAATTTCTTTGTGAACTATGTTATGCCAGTTGACCTAGATGGACCCTAAGTCCATGGTCCCCAGCCCTCAATCCCAGTAACTCAGTTCCTCAAGGTGTTTGGATGTGTCTAGGAAGCTTGATGACATTGCCTTGGTCAACTTGTGCTGGCTCCCTCTAAGTAGTGTGTTCTCTTTCCCTTCACCAAAATTAACACTTGTCTACTATTATCATACAATATTTGTCCATTTGTGACCGATTAATTTCACTCAGCATAATGCCCTCCAGAGTCATCCATGTTAGAAGATGTTTCATGGATTCATCATTGTTTTTTGTCTTTCTGTAATATTCTATTGTGTATATGCGCCATACCTTTTTTAACTATTCATGTGTTCATGGGCACTTTGGTTGTTTCCATATTTTTGCTATTGTGAATAATGCTGCAGTGAACATGGGTGTTCCCATGTCTATTTATGTGATGGCTCTTATTTCAATAAGAGCGGGATTGCTGGATCCTATGATATTTCCATTTATAGCTTTTTAAGGAAGTGCCATATCATTTTCCATAGTGGTTGTGCCATTTTACATTCTCACCAGCCGTGCATAAGAGTTCAATCTCCCCACAACCTCTCCAATATTTGTTATTTTCTGTGTTTTTGATTAGTGCCAGTAATGTTGGAGTGAGATGGTATCTCATTTTCGTTTTGATTTGCACTTCTTTAATGGCAAATGATCTCCAGATTTCTTCATGTGTCTGTTAGCTGCCTAAATGTCTTCTCCGGTGAAGTGTCTGATAATATCCTTTGCCCATTTTTTAGTTGAGTTATTTGTCTTTTTGTTATTGAAGTGTTGTAAATATTCAATAAATATTAGAGACTGGACCCTTGTCGGGTGTGTCACAGTCAAATTTTTTTCCCAGTCTGTAGGTTCTTTTTTTACTCTTTTGGCAAAGTCTTTGATGAGCATAAGAGTTTAATTTTTAGGAGCTTCCAGTTATCTAGTTTATCTTCTGGTCTTTGTGCACTGTTATTTTTTATATTGTATTTATGCCATGTATTGAGTCCGCTAGCATTTTCCCTATTTTTTCTTCCATGATCTTAATTGTTTTAGGTTTTATATTTAGGTCTTTTGTCCATTTTCAGTTAGTTTTTGTGTATGATGTGAGGTGTGGGTCCTGTTTCAATATTTTACAGATGACTATCCATTTTTCCCAGCACAATTTGCTTAAAAGACTGTCTTTTCTTCATTTAATGGACTTTGGGAATTTGTCAAAGATCAGCTGACCATGTTGTTGTTGTCGTTAGGTGCCATTGAGTCAGTTCCAACTCATAATGACCCTATGCACAACATAACAAAACACTGCCTGGTCCTGCGCCATCCTTACAATTGTTGTTATACTTGAGCCCATTGTTGCAGCCACTGTGTCAGTACATCTTGTTGAGGCGCTTCCTTTTTTCCACTGACCCTGTCCTTTACCAAGCATGATGTCCTTCTCCAGGGACTGATCCCTCTTGACAACATGTCCAAAGTATGTAAGACGTAACCTCACCATCCTTGCGTCAAAGGAGTATTCTGGTTGTGCTTCCTCCAAGACAGATTTGTTCATTCTTTCGGCATTCCATGATATAGTCAATATTTTTCGCCAACACCACAATTCAAAGGTGTCAGTTCTTCTATGTCTTACTTATTCATCGTCCAGCTTTCACATGCATATAATATGATTGAAAATACCATGGCTTGGGTCAGGCGCCGCTTAGTTTTCAAGGTGACATCTTTGCTTTTCAACACTTTAAAGAGGCCCCTTGCAGCAGATTTGCCCAATGCGTTTTTGATTTCTTGACTGCTGCTTCCATGGGTGTTGATTGTGGATCCAAGTAAAATGAAATCCTTGACAACTTCAATCTTTTCTCCATTTATCATGACGTTGCTTACTGGTCGAGCTGTGAGGATTTTTGTTTAATGTTGAGGTGTAATCCATACTGAAGTCTGTGGTCTTTGATCTTCATTAGCAAGTACTTCAAGTCCTCTTCACTTTCAGCAACCAAGGTTGTGTCATCTGCATCATGCAGGTTGTTAAAGAGTCTTCCTCCAATTCTGATGCCCCAGTCTTCTTCATATAGCCCAGGTTCTCAGATTATTTCATCAGCATACAGATTGAAACGGTATGGTGAAACAATACAACCCTGACGCACAACTTTCCTTACTTTAAACCACTCAGTCTTCCCTTGTTCTGTCCAAACAACTGCCTCTTGATCTATGCACAGGTTCCTTACGACCTCAATTAAGTGTTCTGGAATTCCTATTCATTGTAACTTCACCCATAATTTGTTATGATCCACACAGTTGAATGTCTATGCATAGTCAGTAAAACACAGGTAAACATCCTTCTGGTATTGTCAGCTGACAGTAGGTGGATGAATTTACATCTGGGTTCTGAATTCTATTCCATTGATCCATGTGTCTGTCATTGTGCCAGTACCAGGCTATTTTGGCTACTGTGGCTGTATAGTTGGTTCTGAGATCAGCTACAGTGAGGCCTCCTACTTAGTTGTTTTCCTTTAATAATGCTTTGCTTATCGGAGGCCTCTTTCCATATGAAGTTGGTTTTTCCATTTTGTTAAAGAATGATGTTGGTATTTGGATCAGGATTGCATTATATCTGTAGATCACTTTGGGTAGAATTGACATTTTCACAATGTTGAGTCTTTCTATTCATGAGTATAGTATTTTTTCCATCTGTGTAGGTCTCTTGCAATAGTTTTTGGAGTTTTCTTTGTATAGGTCCTTTATGCCCCTGGTTAGAATAATTCTTAAGTATTTTATCTTTTTAGGGGCTATTATAATGGTATTATTTTCCTGATTTCCTTTTCGAAGTTCTCTTTGTTGATTATGGGAATCCAACTCTTTTTTGTATGTTGATCTCATATCCTGCTACCCTGCTGAATCTTTCTGTTAGTTCCAGTAGTTCTCTGTGTATAGGATCATATGTGAATAGGGAGAGTTTTACTTCTTCCTTCCCAATTTGGATGTGCTTTATTTCTTGCCTTATTGCTCCCGCTAGAGCTTCCAGTACGATGTTAAATAGGAGTTGCGATAAGTGCATCCTTGTCTTATTTCCATTCTCAGTGGGAATGCTTTCAGCCTGTCTCTGTTGAGAATGATGTTGTCTGTTGGTTTTGTATAGGTGCTCTTTATTATGTCCAGAAATTTTCCTTCTATTCCTATTTTATCAAGAGTTATTATCAGGAATGAGTGTCGGACTTTATCAAATGGCTTTTTTCATCAATTGAGATGATCATGTGATTCTTTCCTTTTGTTCCATTTATGTGGTGTGTTATGTTGATTGATTTTCTAGTGTTGATCCATTCTTGCATATCTGTATTAATTCCACTTTTTCATGGTGTTTTTTTTTTTTTGATTTAGTGCTGAATTCTACTGGCAAGAATTTTGTTAAGAATTTTTGCATCTAATATTCATGAGAGATACTGGCCTGTAATTTTCTTTTTTTTGGTGTCTTTGTCTGGCTTTAGTATCAAGGTTCACAGAATGAATTCAGGAGTATTCCTTCCTTTCCTATGCTCTGAAATAGTTTGAGTAGTACTGGCGTGAGCCCTCCTCTCGATGTTTAATAGAATTATCCTGTGAAGCTGTCCAGGCCAGGGTTTTTTGGTTTTTTTTTGGTTGAGAGTTTTTTTTTTTTTTTTCATTTTTGATTACCTCTTCAATCTCTTCTCTTGTTATAAGTCTATGAGTCTGTTCAGACTTCCTGTCTCAGCTTGTGTTAGTTTAGGTAAGTAGTGTGTTTCTAGAAATTTGTCCATTCCTGCAGGTTCTCAAATTTGTTGCAGTTCAGTTTTTTGTGGTATTCTGTTATGATCCTTTTTTATATCACCTGGGTCTGTTTTAACATCCCCATCTCATTTCTTATTTGGTTATTTGCTTACTTTGCTGTTTTTCTTTTGTCAATTTGACCAATGATTTGTCAATTTTATTGATCTTTTCAAAGAACCAACTTTTGGTCTTGTTGATTCTTTCTATTGCTTTTCTATTCTCTTTTTCATTGTTTCTGCTTTAATCTTTATCACTTCCTTTCTTCTGGTGCCTGAGGGCTGCTTTTGCTGTTCTCTTTCTGTTTGTTCCAGTTGTATGGCTAACACTTTGATTTTGGCCCATTCTTCTTTTTTGATGTGTGCATCTATTGTTTTATATATGTATCTGAGCACTCCCTTTGCGCTGTTCCAAAAGATTTGGCATGATGCGTTTTCATTCTCATTTGGTTCTAGGAATTTTTTAATTTCTTCTTTGATTTTTTCCATTATCCAGTGGTTATTTAAAAAAGTGTTATTCAGTTTTAATGTGTTTGTTTTTTTTTACCTGCTCATCCTGTTATTGATTTCTACTTTTATGGTGTTGTGATCAGAGATATTGCTTTGTATTATTTTAATGTTTTGAATTTTATTGAGGGTTGTTTTGTGGCCTAAAATGTGGTCTATTCTAGAGAATGTTCCATGTGTATTGGAAAAAAATGCATACTTTGTTGCTGTTAGGTGGAGTGTTCTATATATGTTTCTGAGGTCTGGTTGGTTGATTTGGGCCTTTAGATCTTTTAGTATCTTTGCTGAGACTCTTTCTAGATATTCTGTCCTTCATTGAGAGTGGTGTGTTGAAGTCTCCGATATAATTGTGGAACTGCCCATTTTTCTTTTCAGTGCTGATAAAGTTTGTTTTATATATTTTGGAGCTCTGTTTTTTTTGTGCGTAGATATTTATTAAGGTTATGTCTTTTTGGTGTATTGTCCCTTTAATCATTACATAATGTCCTTCCTTGTCTTTGATGGTCGATTTTGCCTTGAAGTCTATTTTATCTGAGATTGGTATTGCCATTTTGGCCCTTTTTCAGGTTACTGTGTGTTTGATATCTCTTTTCTATCATTTGATTTTTAATATATTTATGATTTGTGTCTAAGGTATGTCTCTTGTAGACAGCATATTGATGGGCCATGCTTTTTATCCATTCTGCCACTCTCTGTCTCTTTACAGGTGCATTTGAGCCATTTGCACTCAGTATGATTATTGATAGGTATGAATTTATTGCTGACATATTGTTGTGCTGTTTTTGTGGTGCTGTTTTCTGTGTTCCACTTACTTTCCTGTGCTGAGTTCACTTTTTTTGTGTGTGTGTATTTTCTTTTCTTTTGTCATTATAGATTTCGTGTTTACTGAGACTTCATATTTTAATTATTTTTTATTCTGATGAGTAGTTTTGTTAAATCTCTTGTGGTTACCCTGTAATTTACCCTTACCTTCCTATATTTGAAACAGTCTTTTATGACTTGATATCGCCTTGACTTCCTCTTCATTTGAAGGTTCTATAACTAAACCATTTATTCCCACTTCTATTATTTTGATGCTGTCATCATTTACAGATTGATGACTCTGTTTTCTGGTTTTAAGTGTTTTAGCTCTGTTTTATTATTGTGAGTTCTTTGCCTAGGTTAGTATCTGGCTGATGCTGTCTTGTGTCCTAGGCTCTAGTTGTTGTCTGATGTTGTTGGTTCTCTAACTGAAGGACTTTCTTTAACATTTCTTATAAGTTTGGTTTGGTTTTTATGCATTTTCTTAACTTCTGTTTATCTAGAAATGTCCTAATTTTACCATATTATATATATATATATATATATATTATTTTTTTTTTTTGAGAGAGAGAGTTTTGCAGGATATATTATTCTTGGTTGGCTTTTTTTCTTTCAAGGTTTTATATATGTCATCCAACTGCCTTCTTGCCTACATAGTTTCTGCCGAGTAATCAGAGCTTAGTTTTATTTTTTCCCTTTGTAATTGACTGTGTTTTTCTTGAGCTGTTCTCAGGATTCTTTCTTAGACTTTGATTATGGCAAGTGTGATTATGATATATCTTGACTTTCTTTTGGGGTCTGTTCTATATGATCTTTGATGAGCTTCTTTAATGGTCTGCTTTTCATCTTTCATGGCATTTGGAAAGTTTTCTGCAGCAAATCTTTAACAATCTTCTCTGTGTTTTCCATTTTCTCTCCTGTTCTGGAACTTCAGTCATGAGCAAATCTTTGCACTTGAATTGTGTCCCACGTAATTCTTAGATTTTCTTCACTTTTCTCTGATTTTTCTTCAAACAAAGTGGAATCCATGGATTTGTCTTCAATCTGTCTTCCAGTGTTTCCAATTTGCTCCTAAAGTCTTCTGTTGAGTTGTCTGTTTCAGAAACTCTATTGTTTATCTTTTGGATTTCTAATTGCTGTTTTTGTATGATTTCTAATTGTTTATGTATTTTGGTATTTTGTTCTTGTGTTATTTTCCTGAATTCTTCTATTGCTTTTTCTGTGTTTTCCACACTTTTGTCTAATTCTTCCTTGGTTTTATCTGTGTTTTCCTGGATCTCTTTATTAATCTCTTGGAGGTCCCTAAATATTAGTCTTTTGAATCCTATTTCAGGTAGTTCCACTGCCTTTTCTTCTACTGAAAGGTCATCTGATTCTTTATTTTGGTCATTTGCTAACACCATCTTGTCCTAATTTTTTATATGTCTTGATATTGTCTGCTGTCTCAGATATTAAGGTATTATTTTCTTTATTTATTCATTGTACATTTGTTTGTTTCATACTGCTTCTTTTGTTGTTGCTGTTTTAATATGTCAGAGTGGGTGGGCCAGACATGCTTTGTTGCTTGCTTGTCTGTGGGCATGTTAGCTCTCACCACCTTCTCTGGGAGGGCAGGGCAAGAGCAAGCAGGGTGAGCCAGCTTCACTGTACACTGGTTTGGCTAGGTGGCTGAGGGAGTACTGGATAGGCACTGTTGGCATCCATATGTTGGCCCAAGGTTGTGGGAGCATTCACAGCTCCTCACCAGATAGGCGGAGGTGTCAGATGGGGAATGGTAGGAGCCTGCTCCTGACCATTTAGCAACTGATTGCATAACAAGAGTGAGGACCCACTGCACCAACAGGCCTGAGTGCCAGGGATGCTCTAGCCACTGCAGCATGGTAGGGCTTTTTGGGAAGGGTGGTGGTGCATGGGGCTAGGTGAAGGGGAGAGTTAAGAAAAGGAAAGAGAGAGAAAAAAGTGTAGTTGAAGGGTAGGGGTGGGGTAGATCTGGGGACTGTTGTGGGGGGGAGGAGGAGTACTGGGCTAGATGGGAGGTAGAATGAAAAGAAAGAAAGAAAAAGAAAAAAAAAATAAATTAAGTGGTAGTGTAGTGGAAGCCGGTGAGTGGGAGCGAGGTAGACCTGGGGCAGCCGTGGGACAGTGGCTCTCCAGTCAAGGTGGCATGGTATGACCCAGTGGAAAGGGGGAGAGGTGGGTTACATGGCTAGGTGAGAGAGACAAAGAAAAGGAATAAAGGGGGGGAAAGGCATGGCGGAAGCAAGCAGGTGGGGCAGAGTGGACACAGATTGGTGGTGGGTTGGTGGCTCTCTAGGCAAGGTGACATGGTGTGGCCCGATGGGAAGGGGTAGAGGTGGTATATGGGGCAGAAGGGTGAGGGGTGGGAGAGTGTGTTGCTCTGGTTACTGGATGCTCTGGGTCTTGTTGGGAGCTCTGTAAATTTTCCCTGCCCAGGATTGTTGCTCACTGTGTTCCAACATGATGATGGTTTTCTGTATTAGTTTGCAAAGTACCTCCACTCCATATCTCTTCTTGTTCAGTTTTTCTTCAGTTTCTTCTTCTATTCAGTGTTTGATCTAGTTCTTTATCCCTTCATTTGTTGCTTAGAGTTCCAGGATTGACAGTTGTAACTATTTTATTTAATCTTTTGGGTTTCTGCTGCAGAGGGATGGCATGATGTATCTGTCTAGAGTGCCAAGTTGGCTCCACCTCATGCTGTGTTTGAGCCCATTGTTGCAGCCACTATATAATACCATCTTGTTGTGAGTCTTCCTCTTATTTGCTGACTGTCTGCTTTACCAAGCATGATGTGCTTCTCCAGAGAGTTGTCTCTTCTGATAACATGTCTGAAGGTTGTGAGATAACATCTTGCCATCCTTGGTCTGAAGAGTATTGTGGCTGTACTTCTTCCAAGACAAATTTGGCCATTCTTCTGGTAAAAAAAAAAAAAAAAATTCTTCTGGTACTTCATGTTATATTTGATATTCTTTGCCAACCATAATTCAAAGGCATCAGTTCCTGTTTGGCTGTCCTTATTCGTTGTCTAACTTTTGCATGCATATAAGGTGATTGAAAATACCATCACTTGGGTCAGACACACCTTAGTCCTCAAAGTGATATCTTTGCTTTTTTACAATTTAAAGAGTGTTTTTGCAGCAGATTTGCCAATGCAATACATCATTTTTTTTTTTTCTTGACTGCTGCTTCCATTGGTGTTGATTGTGAATTCAAGTTAAATGAAATCCTTGACAACTTCAGTATTTTTACCATTTATCATGATATTGCTTACTGGTACAGTTGTGAGGATTTTTGTTTTCTTTACATTGAAGTGTACCCACAAGTGAAGGCTAAAGTCTTTCGTTTTCATCGGTAAGTGTTTCAAGTCCTCATCACGTTCAGCAAGCAAGGTTGTGTCATCTGCATATCACAGGTTCTAATGAGTCTTCCCCCAATCTTGATGCTGTGTGCTTCTGCATATAGGCCAGCTTCTCAGATTATTTGCTCAACATGCAGATTGAATAAGTATGGTGAAAGAATACAACCCTGTTGCACATCTTTCCTTATGTTAAAACACCCAGTATCCTCCTGCTATGTTTGAATGACTACCTCTTAGTCTAAGTACAGGTCCCTCATGAGCAATATTAAGAGTTCTGGAATTCCCGTTCTTTGAAATGTTTTCCATAATTTGTTACGATCCACACATTTGAATGCCTTTGCATACTCAATAAAACACAGATGAACAGCTTTCTGGTATTCTCTGCTTTCAGCCAAGATCCATCTAACATCGGCAATAATATATCCCTTGTTCACATTCTTTTCTGACATTCTGGCGGTTTCCTGTCAATATACTGCTGCAAACACTTTTGAATGATCTTCAGCAAAATTTTGCTTGTTTGTGGTATTAATGATATTGTTTGATAGTTTCTACATTCCATTGAATTGACTTTCTTTGGAATGGGCATTAATATGAATCTCTTCCAGTCAGTTGGCCATGGAGCTGTCTTCCAAATTTCTTGGCATAGACGAGCAAGCACTTCCAGTGTTGCATCCATTTGTTGGAACAGCTCAATTTGTATTCCATCAATTCCTGGAGCCTTGTTTTCTGCTAATGCCTTCAATGCAGCTTGGACTTCTTCCATCAATACCATATATCCTTGATAATATTCTACCTCCTGAAATGGTGAAATGTCAGCCAATTCTTTTTGGTACAGTGACTCTGTGTTATCCTTCCATTTTCTTTTGATGCCAACTATGTTGGTCAATGTTTTATTCATAGAATCCTTCAATATTGCAACTCAAGGCTTGAATTTTCCCTTCAGTTTTTTCTTTCTACGATAGAAATGTTGATCGTGTTCTTCTGTTTTTGTTTTCTAACTCTGGGCTCTTGCACATTTCATTATAATACTTTACTTTGCCTTCTTCAGCCACACTTTTAAATCTGTTCAGCTCTTTTCCTTCATCATTTTTTCCATTCCCTTTAAAAAAAAAAATTCTATATTCAAGAGCAAGTTTTAAAGTCTCTTCTGACATCCATTTTTGTCTTTTCTTTCTTTTCTGCCTTTTTCTTGAACTTTTGCTTTCTTCATGTATGATATCCTGGATGTCATCCCACAACTTGTCTTGTCTTTGGTCATTAGTGCTCAATGCGTCTAATCTATTCTTGAGATGGTCTCTAAATTCAGGTGGGATATACTCAAAATTGGCTTTTGTGGATTTGTTTTAATTTTCTTCATCTTCAACTTGAAGCTGCATATCAGCAATTGATGGTCTGTTCTGCAGTCGGCCCCAGCCTTGTTCTGACTGATAAAATTGAGCTTTTCCATCGTCTCTTTCCACAGATGTATTTGATTTGATTTCTACGTATTTCATCTGGCAAGGTCCACATGTATAGTAGCAGTTTATGTTGTTCAGAAACGTATTTCCAATGAATAGGTCGTTGGTCTTGCAAAATTCTATCATGTGATTTCTGGCATCATTTCTATCCCCATGGTCATATTTTTCCTACTGTTTGTTTCCAACTTTTGTATTCTAATTATCAGTGTATCTTGATTGCATGTTTGATCAATTTTAGATTGCTGAAGTTGGGAAAAATCTTCAGTTTTCTCTTCTTTGGCATTAGTGTTCGGTGAGTACATTTGAATAATAGCTGTAATAACTGGGTTTCCTTTGGGCATATGGGTGTTATCCTATCACTGACAGCATTGTACTTCAGGATAGATCTTGAAATGTTCTTTTTGTTAATGAACATGATGGCATTTCTCTTCGATTTGTGATTCCAACATACAGACCATATGCTTGCCTGATTCAAAATGACCATTAACAATCCATATCAGCTAACTAATGCTTAGGATATAGATCTTTATGTGTTCCATTTCATTTTTGACGACCTCTACATTTCCTAGATTTATACTTCATACATTCCACACTCTGATTATAAATGGTTGTTTGCAGCTGTTTTTTTTTTTTTTTTCTCATTTGAGTCATGCCACGTTAGCAAATGAATGTTCTGAAAGCTTGACTACATTCACATCATTAAGGTTGACTCTATTTTGAGAAGGCAGCTCTGCCCTAATCATACTTGAGTGCCTTCCAACCTGAGGGGCTCATATTCGGTCATAGTGCCCGAAATATTCTGCTGATATCCATAAGGTTTCACTGGACAGTGTTTCTAGAAGTAGATCACCAGGACCTTCTTCCTAGTCTGCCTTATTCTGGGAACTCCACTGAAACCTGTCCACCATGGGTGACTCTTGGTATTTGAAGTACCAGTAGTATAGCTTCCAGCCTCACAGCAACACGCAAGACACCACAGTACGACACATTGACAAATGAGTGGTGGATGTTGTGCTTAGTGGTGAAGAAATTTCACTAAGTGGCAAGTTTTAAGTTGTTACTGTACTAGTTTGAGATAGAATGAAAATGAATGGAGGAGAAAGCCTACTGGAGCAAGGAAACCAGGGAACTGTGGCCACACTATTTTGAAAAAGTGTCATATACTTGTTTTTTCTACTCCGCTCATTCAGTACTCACACCAGTGCAAAGGATTTGATTGCTACCAAGTTACTGAAACTTGCCTTTGTGGCTTATTACATCTTTGTTTCCAAATTATTTGAATACTTTTCTATTCTGATTTATTATCACTGTGTCATTTGAAATCATTTAATTCTTCATACCTCTGAAAACTTTCTTACATTGATTTCCTTGGCTACAGTTTATCTTTGTTTTTCTCCTAACCTCCTGCAGTTTCTTAGTCTACTTTCTGTGTTTTTTACCTGCACCCACCCTTATAATATTAGTGCACCTGGTATTACACCTTTGACTATTTTTGTTTTCATTGTATGCAATCTTTCTGAGAATTCTATTTCTAATGAGCTCGATTGTTCTTTTTAAGTAGGAGATTCCAATAGCTCTACTTTCAGCCGAAGCCTTTCTTTTAAGTGTCGTTCCTCTGTTTCAAATCCACTCTACCCTAATATACAAATGCTCAAAACTATACTTACCACTGATTTTTTTGTGTGTTTGTCACATAGGTCTATCATCTTCATGCTGCTTCTTTTTTACTTATCTAATGTTAAGAATTTCACACATGAATGATTAAACATGTCCTGGTGTTTAAACGGTGCATTTGATAACCAGAGAACACTTGTAGTCAAGTCAGTTTTGAATTATGGTGGCAGCATGTGTGTCAGAGCAGAGCTGTGCTCTATAGGATTTTCAGTGGCTGATTTTTCAGAAGTTGCTCTCTAGTCCTTTCTTCTGAGGCAACTGCTGGTGGTCTTGAACTTTCAGCCTTTTGGTTAGCAATGGAGTGTGTTAACCATTTGCACCACCCAGTAACTCCAGTGTATTTATTAGGATTATTTTATTACCACAAATTTTTGTGATCTTATTACCACTTAAACAGAGTTTAGATAGTTTCCTAATTGAAATCATTCAACACCTGTAATAATCTTGAGAATAGTTTTACCTTCTTATCTTAGATTTTAATGCTCTAATTTGTGCTTAACTGTCTAGTTTTACACCTCACTATTTGCAGTTGCAGGACTATTTATGTTCTCTCATTTGTGTGTCATTTTCCTTTTGCTCTTCTCTCTGGTGTTCACGTATTACCTACCACTTTTACCTCACTCCAGCTCAGTGGTCATGTTTAGGAAATCTATTAAGGTTCTATATCCAGGCTGAATAAAATTTTACATCCTATGTTTTCCTTTAGTGCAATGTGAGCACCTTTGTGCAGCACATGTTGTATTCTCCAAGCCTTAGCACAATGTCTGGTATTCTTTCAACACTGAGAGAAATTAAGAGAGGAAGGAAGGGTAGTGTGGGAAGGGGTGGAGGGAGGAAGAAAAGAAGAAAGCTAGATGATATTAGGTACATTGATAAGAATTTTTTTTATTATCAAAAATAGGTAACTGTTGATAATATGTGAAGAAATATAACACTGAATTTGCATTCTTTTAATAGTAGATGCCATGTTGTTGCTGTTACATGCCTTAGATTCCACTTCGAGTCATAGTAACCCCATGTGACAAAGCAGAACTGCCCCACAGGGCTTTCTAGGCTATAAGTCCCTGGTGATGTAATGGTTAAGCATTCTGTTGCTAATCAAAAGGATGGTGGTTGGAACCCACCCAGTGGCTCCTCAGGAGAAAGACCCAGTGATCTGTCTTCGTAAAGATGACAGCCTAGAAAACCCTAATGCACAGTTCTACTTTGTCACATGGGGTCATTATGAGTTGGAATCGACTCAACGTTAACGAACAGTCGCAACGATCATCACAGATATGGATCACCAGGTCTTTCTCCCGTGGATCTGCTGGGTGTGTTCAAACAGTCAACATTTCTGTTAGCAGACAAGCATCTAATCATTCTAAAAGAGGCAGCATAAAAAAGAAGAATCAGAGAATATGGATTTGAATTTCACCTCTGATCCTTTAAAGTTCTGGATTTGATACTTACTACCTTACTCAACTTAACACCTCTGTGCTTCAGTTTCGTCATATGTAAAATTGTGAGACTTAGTGCATAAATTAGAGGACAGCTATTTTTTTTATGAGTATTAGATATGTTTGTATTTATAAAGTGCTTGCACATGGGAAATCCTATATGTGTTTAACAAATGAATATAGAAATCAATGTTGGGAAATCCACTAAATAGTTTTTAGAGTTCTTCTCTAAAAACTATTGGTTGTTTCATGTATACGTATGTGTGTGTGCTCGTCTGTGTGTGTCTGTGTTAAAGCGCCCATAATGAACTACAATATTGCTGATCACTGAGAAATGCATTTTTAATATAAAGGTTTTATATTTGATTGGAGGCAAAATTAATACCCAAGATATTCCACATTAAAAAATTTAATATCAATCTTGGTACATTTCTTATATTTACTTTTGTTTGAACATTGAAAAGTACTTGGTTACAAAGTCATTTTGGGGGTTTGAGTAATCAATGTCTTCTCTACACACATAACTATGAACAAACAACTAATATTATTCTCTCTGCTTATCACTCAGACTCCTGCCTATTGGTTCAAATAGTTTGTGTTACATTATTTTATTTTCCCCAAATGTATATTTCTTTAATTGCTAAAATTATTTACAAGTGGTATTTTATATTTAACTTGCTTACATTAGAGTAAAATTTTTTTATAAAGCACCACTAAGTTTAACTGATTTTAAGTAAATCAGTATATAGAGATATACTGATTTACTTAAAATCAGTTAAACTTAGTGGTGCTTTACCTAATGCTAAATATTTTAGACAATGCTTTAAATATTTCATTGACTATGTAGTTTATAAATTAAAATACGTTATATCGGTACCTTCGACTAAACTTAAGTGCAAGTTCAAGCATTTTAGCAAGTTTTTTTGAGTCTGAGCTTTCATTTTTAGGAAGAATACGTCTCACAAGTCATACTCTTTGCTTTGTTTGATGTCATTTGTACTTACAATTGTTCTATAATGGCTTAGCCTAAAAAGAAAAGAAAAGAAAACTGTTGTTGAGTCGATTCCGACTCATAGTGACCCTATAGGACAGAGTAGAACTGCCCCACAGGATTTCTAAGGAGCACCTGGTAGATTCGAAGGGCCGACTTTTGCTTAGCAGCCATAGCTAGCAACGGCTATGCCACCAGAGTTTCCTATAATGGCTTAGATACCCGTTTAACTGTAGTCCTTGCACTAAGCATGTTAGTGAGTCTGGTACTGCCAAGATTACTGGGGGAATTAGAAAGACACCTTGTACAATATTCCTACAGGTCTCAGGAAGCGATTGCTTTTGATGTTTAAAGCATATATTTAAATCAAAACAGAAAAAATGGAATAAACTAATCTAAGCACTTTTTGAACTTTCTACCAGTCTGGCTACATGAAACATTCAAGCCCACAGGCAGCACACTAAGGGATTTAGTTTTAGATATAAAGGAAAACAGTTTGAAGACAAGGAAGAATTTTAATTAAATTCAAAATGTGAGTCAAAGCATTAACATTATTCTTGTACTGTTGCTCATTGCTATCAGATACATCATGCCTCTGAGTGATAAATTTCAGAAAATCTAGTAGAAATTGGTGGCACAAGAAATTTTTTATCTGCTTATATGCAAGACTCGATTTCTTTGTCTTTTCTGTTAACTACATTAAGAACAACTGCGATTAGAAAATTAAAGTTTTGGGTAAGTACTTTGTTTTTATAAAGTTCTTTAATTTAATAGATGTGGATAAAAATGATAAAAAAAAAAAAAGATAGGTCAAATAACAATCAACTATGGAGAACAGAATCATTCCTATGAAGTATTCTGATAATTTTGCCCCACTCATGCTTTTAGTTTTTGATGATTAAATTATAATGAAAATCTAAGTATGGATTAAACATTAAAATTAAATAATAAGAATGATGTAATAGTAAATGCTGTTTTTGTTATTAACTGCCATCAGGTTGACTCTGACTTATGGCAGCCTTCTGTACGACACAAGAAAATGTTGCCCAGTCCTGTGTCATCAATATCACCAGCTTGTTCCAGTCCATCCTTGTGCTTATTGTGCCAATCTGTCTCAAAAAGGGTCTCTCACACCCTTGTTGGCCCGGTACTTCAACAAATTCCTCCAGCAATTAATTCCTCCTGATGATGTGTCCAAACCAAGTGAGTTGGACAATATTTTTTTGTGATCCATAAGATTTTCTTTGGCTAATTTTAGGAAGTAGATTGCCAGGCCTGTTTTCCTGGTTTGTCTTAGTCTGGAAACTCCACTAAAACCTGTCCACCATGAGTGGCCCTGCTGGTATTTGAAATACTGGTGGCGTACCTTCTAGCATCACAGCAACACAGAAGTCACCAGAATATGACAAATTGACAGACAGGTGGTGGATAATATTACATAGCATTATTTATAAAAAGTAATTTTATAATTTTTTTTTTCTTAGAGAATTTACCTTTTAAATTAAGGAGACAATAAGGGCCAAAATATAGATCTTCCAGGACAGCTTGAGAAGGAGGCAAGATGAGAGAGAGAGAGAGAGAGAGAGAGAGAGAAAGAGAGAAAAACAAAAAAACACTACTGTAAAAAGGAAGAGGATTGGTGGAATAATGAGACCACAGATAAAAGAAACAGGACAAAAAAGGGATTAAAGAGGGTCAGAAAAATATAAAGTGCAGACAAAAATAACTAAGAAGGCAGATGGCAATATGAGATTATAATATGAAATAATATTAAAATGTTTTTGTAATACACTACATTTTTGAGAGTATGCAAACATCTATTATTTTAAAAAATATATATAAATTTTTTTGAATGTCTCTTATTTGATGTCCAAATTCCATCCTTTTGCTGGGTCCCAATCTTTTCCCTTCTGTTGCTTCATGAAAATGATGGCGACATTTCATTTCCAAATGTTGGAGAAAGTCTTTAGTCACACATCCTTTCTTCATTAAAATGCAAAGCACCCAACCTCCTTTGGATCTTCAGTGATAAGCAGTGTTCTTGTCATTCATACATAAGCAAATCCCTATCATATGTCTTAATTTCAAGTATTTCATCAGTTTTCACTTCTCTGAAGGCCCAGGACCTTTCTGGGTTCCTCATTAGGGAAGGATTTAACCTTGCCTCCTAATTTTTTCCTAATTTACGAATAATAAAACAGTTCGATATGGACTTCTTTAATGTTACTACCCTCCTTGTCAAAAAGTCTATGCACATTTTTTAAATAATTTCCTATTATTTCTTCTTTTAAAGGGTGAATTGTCATTTAGTCTTTCCAAATTAACATCCTCCTGCCCTCCCTAACTATGACACTTCCAGCCCCCTGCTGGTGATTTATCACACCTAAATTTCATTCTCTGAGTCTTCTGTTGATAATTTCCTCTTTCATTTTTTGATTTCTCATATACTATTTGTTCCTTCCTAGTGGCTCTTTGCCAAGGCCTTCAAACATGGTCAGGTGTAGAATATACTAAAACAAGTTGCTTTACCACTGTTGCCTGATCAAGTTTCCATTCTCTCCTCAAGAGTGTCTATACAAACATTTCCATATCTACTTTCCAGATTATTGCACTCTTGTTTCTACACACCATCATTATATCAAAAGTCAAGAATGATTTCTTAATTACCACACTTAATCCCATGCTTCTACTTCTTCTGCTGCTTGATCTTTAAAGTATCAATATTACTGACCACTATATTCTTCTTGAAAGTTCCCCCCAAACAATCTGTTTTTTATTTCTTGCCAATTTTATGATAACTTCCTCTCAGTCTCTTGCTGATTCGTTATCTTTCCACATAATCTTGGTGTAAAACCCAGTGCCCTCGAGTCGATTCTGCCTCATAGCGACCCTACAGGACGTGTAGGTATACCCTAAACTATTTTCTATTTCATTAATTTTTTGCTTTGGTCTTTTTTTTTTTTTAAGTTTCTTAATACGGATGTTTAGATTATTGATTTGAGACTTTTCTTCTGTTCTAATATAAAAATTTATAAATTTCCGTTTCAAACCACTTTAGCTACTTTGCTGCTTTAATGCTTTCTTTCTAAACACTGCCCTAGCCAGAAATTTCAATATGTTATATTATCATATTAATTCAGTTCTAAGTATTTTCCTATTTTCTGTTGAGACTTCTTCTTGGACCTATGAAAAATTTAGATGTGTGTTGTTTAACTTCCAAATGTTTGAAGATTTTTCTATTAACCCTCTGTAATTTAATTAGTTTAATTCCGTTATGGCCAGAGAACACACTTTGTATTACTTCAATCCTTTTAAACTTGGTAAGGCCAGTTTTATGACCCAGGAAATGGTCTACCTTGATAAACGTGCCACATGCGCTTGACATGTCTGTGTGTTATTCTGTTATTAGCAATGGTCTATACATTTCAATCAGATACAAATGGCCGATGGTGTTACTCATCCTTCTATATCCTTGCTGATTTTCTATCCATTCTATCTATTACTGAGAAAGTAATGTTAAAATCTCCAACTATAATTGCAGTATTGTTTACTTGTACTTTCAGATATGTTAGTTTTTGCTTCAGGTATTTTGCAGCTCTGCTGTTAGTTGGATACACATTAAAAAAATTTTTTTTTTTTTTTTTTATTCTTCTTGGAGATTGGCTCTTTTAGCCCTATGTAAGATTGTTTTTCATTCCTGGTACTTTTCTTTGTTCTGAAGTCTACTTTGTCTGATATTAATATAGCCATTCCAATTTTCTTTTCTATCTTTATATTTTGAGTGAGTTAATTGTAGAAAGCATGTTGTTGGCTCACGTATTTTGTTTTGTTGTTTAAATCCATACTATCTTTGTCTTTTAATTGGTGTGTTTAGATAATTTTCATTTAATATAATTATTGACATGGTTAGATTTAGGTTGGCATCCTGGTGGCACAGTGGTTAAGAGCTCAGCCATTAACCAAAAGGTTGGAACTTTGAATTCACCAGCTGCTCCTTAGAAACCCTACTGGGCAGTTCTATTCTTTCCTTCAGGGTCACTATGAGTGGGAATTGACTCAGTGGCAATGGGTTAGATTTAAGTCCACCATTTTATTAATTGTTTTTTGTTTATTCTCTCTGTTTTTCTTTTCATGCCCTCTTTCATGCCTTCTTATTTTAATATTTTATTTTAATGTGTCTATTCTTTTTTTATTATTATTATTCTTTACATAATTTGTAGTTCCTCCCCCCAGGAATTACAAAATACATAATTTTTCAGAGCCTACTTAAAATCAATATTTTAGTGCTTTAAGTGGAATATAGACACCTTAACACCACAAAGACCCCCTTAACCTCCCCATTCTATGCTTCTGTACTCTTCTGTATTACATCTACATACATTAAGAACCCCTTCAGACAACCATTTAATTTTTACTTTCAACCATCAAACATGGTTTAAGGAACTGAAAAGGAGAGAGGTCTTTTTTATTTACCCAAATATTTACTTTGTGTTTTCTGATAGTAAATACAATGTCATTCAAATATTACCCTGTAGGTAAGGCACCAGTTTTCTCTGCTGGCTTTCAAGGTTTTTTCCTTTCAGCAGTTTGAATATGGTGTGTCTGGGGGCATATTTTTTGGTTTGTCTGTTGTGAGTTTTGCTCAGCTTCTAGAATCTATATCTTTATGAATTTAATCAAGTTTAGGTAAACTTTTAGCCATCATTTCTTCAATTTTTTTTTTTTTTTTTTCAGCACTGCACTCTTGACTCTCTCCTCCTGTGAATCTAAGGACACAAATGTTAGTCCTCTTGTTATTGTCCCACAGACCCTTAAGACTCAGTTAATTTTTTAAATTTTTTCAGTTTGGATACTTTTATTTATCTATCTTCAAGGCACTTTCTTCAAGACCTCTCCAAACCACTATTTATCCTTCCAATGAGCTTTTCATTTTAGTTATCACGTATTTCAGTTCTAAAATTCCTATTGGGTTTTTCTTTATGTCTTCTATTTCTTCGCTGAGACTTTCTATTTTAACATCTGTTACAAGAGTGTTTGCAGTTACTCATTTGAGTATTTTTATAATAGCTGCTATAGAGTCTTTATCAGATAATTCCAATATTTGTGTCATCTTGTAGTTGGCATCTGTTATTTGTCATTTCCCATACAAGGTGAAATTTTAATGACTCCTCAAATACTGAGTAATTTTGTATTGTATCAGGGACACTTTGAATATTACATTGTGAGACTTGATCTTGTTTGAATTCTATGGTAAATATTGATTTTTTTTAGTAAGCAATTGAACTGGTTAGGTTCCACTTGCAAGTCACAGCTCACCCTCTGTGGGCTCTGGTCCCAATGTTAGTTCAGTTTCAAAGCCTTTGTAGTGCTATTCAAATTTGATCTCCATGTGTGTTCTCCATCTGTCAGTCTGGGAACTGGGCAGAAGTCTATCTATTATTTCTGTTCTTAAAGTCTTTAGTATGCTAATTAGAATCGGATACATCTATGTTAGGTTGAGGGTGAGCACAGGAGTTCATAAACAAGTATGTGGGTTGTTTCTCAGGTTCACCTCTCTCTGCAGCCTTTCTGATATTTTCGTGGTCACTTGGGCCCTGTTTTCTTGTTCTTGGGCGTTAGAAACCAACTGCATTCATAATAGAGCCTCATAAGCATCGTTATAAGTTGGAATCAACTCTATGGCAGTGAGTTTTTTGAGTGTATGGGTCCAAATGGCAGTAGAACAGAGAGAAAGAAAAAAAAAGGAAAATGGTTTGGCCCTGCCCTCTTGCAGCCACAGCTCCCCTGAACGTAGAAGAAAACTTTTCTTACTCAGAGACTTGGCTCTTTCACCCTCCAATTACACTGTCGTGTGCTTACCTGGTTACCTGAGAGGACAGATAATGGATAAAAGACAAGCATTTCTCTCTAATATTTAAAAATTCTTTCTCTAGAGCTAAAAAACTTCTCCTGACATACTCTCTATCTACACCACAATGTTAACTTCTGAAGTTCTGGCTGAGTAAAGGTGAAGCCAGGCATTCTAAAAAGGAAAACAGACAAACAAAAAATGATAAACTCACTGGTGGTTAGATGGTTCTGCTAATTCTGGTGTTTTTACCCAATCTGCTTTTTTATTGTTGAGAATTGTTGTTGTTAGGTGCCATTGAGTCAGTTCCGACTCATAGCGACCCTGTCTATGCACAACAGAACAAAACACTGCCCGGTCCTGCTCCATCCTTACAATCGTTGTCATGCTTCAGATCATTGCTGCAGCCACTGTGTCAATCCACCTCGTTGAGGGTCTTCCTCTTTTCCGCTGACCCTGTACTCTGCCAAGCATGATGTCCTTCTCCAGGGACTGATCCCTCCTGACAACATGTCCAAAGTATGTAAGACGCAGTCTTGCCATCCTTGCCTCTACGGAGCATTCTGGCCACACTTCTTCCAAGACAGATTTGTTCGTTCTTTCGGCAGTCCATGGTATATTCAATATTTTTCACCAACACCACAATTCAAAGGCATCAACTCTTCTTCAGTCTTCCTCATTCATTGTCCAGCTTTCACATGCATATGATGCGATTGAAAATACCATGGCTCGGGTCAGGTGCACCTTAGTCTTCAGTGTGACATCTTTGCTCTTCAACACTTTGAAGAGGTCTTTTGCAGCAGATTTGCCCAATGCAATGTGTTTTTGATCTCTTGACTGCTGCTTCCGCGGCTGTTGATTGTGGATCCAGGTAGAATGAAATCCTTGACAGCTTCAGTCTTTTTCTCCATTTATCATGATGTTGCTCATTGGTCCAGTTGCGAGGATTTTTTTTTTTTTATTTATGTTGAGGTGCAATCCATACTGAAGGCTATGGTCTTTGGTCTTCATTAGTAAGTGCTTCAAATCCTCTTCACTTTCAGCAAGCAAGGTTGTGTCATCTGCATAATGCAGGTTGTTAATGATACACAACAAAACATATGCCATGTTTGCTGGTTTCTACATGTGAAATTTCTACTTGTGCAATTCAGTAACAGTGATTACATCCTTCTAGTTGTGCAGCCATTTTCACCCTCTCTTTCTGAGTTGTTCCTCCCTCATTAACATAAACTCATTGCCCCCTACGGTTTCTATTTAATCTTTTGAGTTGCTGTTGTCATTTTGATTCCACATAGATAGTTCTTGAAGAGCATAATGTTCAAAGAAGAAATTTTTCACTACTAAAGCAAAATTATTACTTAGTTTTAAGAAGACTTCAGGGGATATTTTTGGCTTGAAATTTAAAGATTATTTTAAGCCAATATTTTCAGGGGTTCATCCAGTCTTCATGGCTCCAGAAAACCTGGAGTCTATGAGAATTTGAAACTTTGTTCTGCATTTTCCCTCTTTTGACCAGAATTTTTGCATACAATTCTTGATAAAAATATTCAGTAATGGTAACTAGCTTCACCAGCTCTGGTCTCATGGCAAAGATGGCAGTTTTTTCACAAAAACAACCACACATTCCATATCCTCCTCTTATTCCTTACTTTCCTTCTTCTTCTGTTGCTCCAGGTGAATAGAGACCAATTGTTGTGCCTTGGATGGTCACTTGTAAGCTTTTAATACTCCAGCCACAACACAACAAAGTAGAAGTTAGAACAGGGGCATTAAACACAATATTAGGCCAATTAACTGGGATGTCCCATGAAATCATGACCCTAAACCCCCAAAAAGCCAAATTCAATGAGGTGTTTGGGTGTATATAAGCAGCCTCAGCAGCTACTCTTTTTTTTTTTTTTTTTTTTGTCATTGTTGTAAATATTTTGGTATTACACTTCTTAGTGTCCCCAAATAACTATGTATTGTATCCTGCCTAGATTTTACTTTTCCACCAGTAGGAGAGAAAGGGCAGTGTATGCTTGCTCCATTTTTCACACTAATATTCTATATTTGGCTTTCTTTTGGGCTTAATAAACTCTGCTTTGAAAATGTATCTGCTATTGGTGTTTACACTATCACTTTTATTCAAATGACATTAATATTCATATATCTATCAAAACTATAATCACAAAATTGTTTCTAGGACTCCTGAACAAGATGGTGTATACACCTTTTTCCCTCCTCCTTCTGCTAAGTAAAAGTAAAACCCCTGGAAATAATGCAAGAAGTAACCAAAGGAGAATTCCGAAAAGTGGAAAGAGAAAGGTGAGCTGATGTGGGATTCCACGATCTAGAGAAACAACTCAGTGGCAAGGCATCTTATGTCTTTCTGCCAACAAAATGAGGCAACCCAGGTCTGCCATTTCATGACCTTTTTACTTTACCTTGTAACAGAAGGCAGCCCAGGTAGGCTTTTTGTTTACGTGAATTAGTGGGAGTCCTCTGACAATACCATGTGAGTCCAGCACCCCTGACACAGGGGATTCATCAGGAACCCCACTACTGATGATTGGCCAAAGGAAGCACTCTTCTTTCTGGTTTGCCTGATATTCCCTCATTACCCCTCTATAGAGAGATACCTGGGAAGATGAGTAGGTGTTCTGCCAGAACAAAGGGCCTGTCCTAGGAAAGCTTTTTGTTACAGTGGGCTGGAAATTTCCCTTTACAACATTATAACTTGGAAATATGGAGGAAAACAAGCAGCAACAGCAATGGGGACACCTCAACATAAAAATATTGGATCAATAAAACTCCTCGTCATCACAGGCCTGATATTCCTCTTCTATTAAGAGGCAATGGGGTGGCTGTTTGGCACTAGCAAGAAGGACCCTACAATAAGTGGCTTAACCACTACCATGGAGTAAATTATGACCCCACAAATGATATGTTAAAGTACTAAGTCTGTACCCATGAATGTGACCTCCATTGGAAAAGGGCTTTGCTTTCGTTATGTTATTGAGGTCTTACCAGAATGAGGTGGTACCTAAACCTAATTCCTTTTGAGTGATGACTTATAAAAAGGGAAATTAGACAAGTAGAGTCACAGAGGAAAACACCGTGTGACGATCCATCTGTAAGCAAGAAATGCCTCCAGCTAAAGCTGAAAGAGCTAAGGAATGATCTTCTTCTAAAACAGACAGATCATAGCCCTGCCTACACCCTGAATGCAGACTTCAAGCCTACCAAACTGTGAGACAATAAATTCCTGTTCTTTAAAGCCATTCAGATGTGGTATTTTTGTTACTGCAGCACTAGGAAATTAAGAAACCAGCTCAGGAAGCCCCTTTATCATTGTGGGCATAAGACTTCCCTTCAATACCATCATGAAACATAGAGATGTTTGGGCATCTTTGGCAACAAAAAGCCACAACAAGCAAGCAAGAGTCATTCCACTGCAACAATGAGCCAGGGAAGTCTTTTTTGTCTTCAGAGGCCTGAGATGTCCCACCCTAAACAAGTAACACATGGTGGCACAGCCTGGGAAAACCTTTCCTGCCCCCTTAGGCAGTACCAACAGAGACTAGTGAGAGCTATGACAGTAGAAGAAAAATGAAGCAAACCAAGGAAACATCACCACGACTATGAAAACTAAATTTGCATTAGAACCAATGCCCCCAAAAGTTTGCCAGAATATATCAGCTAACCAGGGTTCTAAAATAAAAAATGTACTCAGAATATACTAACATAACAGACAAAACAGGATACGATTTTAAAAAATCACCCATTGTGATGGTTAATTTCTTGTGTCAATTTGGCTTGGCTGCGATACCGGAGGAAACCCTGGTGGAGTAGTGGTTTAAGTGGTATGGCTGCTAACCAAAGGGTTCGCAGTTCAAATCCGCCAGGTGCTTCTTGGAAACTCTATGGGGCAGTTCTACTCTGTCCTATAGGGTCGATATGAGTTGGAATCGACTCCATGGCACTGGGTTTTTTTTTGGGTTTTTTTGGGGGGGGATGACACTGGAATGGTTGTTGTTATGTAATGTAATGTCGTATAACGTAATGTAAAGTAATATAATCAATGTCCACGATGTGATCTGCTGTGATCAACAAATGAGTTGAAAGGAGAATTTTCTTGGGGATGTGTTCTGCTTCCAGAATAAATGGATATCCTGGCATAGCTCCTGCTTTCTCAACCCTACACTCTTCTTGTCGCCCGACCTTCAGATCTTGGGATATAAGCTTGCAGAAGTTTCTGGTCAACCACCTGACCTATAGATTTTGGATTTACCTGCCCCCACAATCTTTTGAACCAGCAGAAGTCCCCAGATTGAGGCATCATTCTCAGAGCCCAACCCTTCCAGGAGAAACCTGCTCTCACTTATCCTCCTACACTGAGCAGAATAAGCTGCACATTCTTCTGAAATTGTCCTTGACTAGATAACCACAGAACAGCCATAGCAGGCCTCAACCAATTTTAGCAGGTTTTCTATGCCATTTTAACACTTCAAGTGATCCCAGCTCATTAAATGAAAAATACATATAAGCACCCAGCCACTGGGTGGAGACTTTACTTGCTAATGAAGGAAAACCTGCTTCTTCCTCCAACTGGGAGAATTGAACCCCTGTCTAGAGAAAATGCAGTCATCCCCAATCCCTGATCACCTGCGTGAAGGCCAAGCCTGAATATTCATGATAAAATTGCATTTCCTTTTCTGCCGTCTGTAAAAGCACACTCCCCAAGCTGCCTGCTAGCAGTCTTGGAGGCAGCAGCCCTGTTTTCTCCTTTCCTTGAGCAATAAAATAAAGGTGTCTTTCTGATCTCCAACCTTGGCCTCCTGTTTATTGGCTATAACAAGTCATGCTAAGTAGAACCTGAGGTTTCCACTCAGCAACAAGATGGCCACCTGACCTATGGATCTGGAACTTGTCAGCCCCCAAAACTGCATCTCAGTGGTTTTGCTCACTCATTTTGCTCCTCTAGAGAACCTGACTAAGACATCCGTGGTACTAAAATCCAAAGATATCACAATATAAATGAGAAAACGGTAGTGTGCAGTAAAAGATTATCCTTGTCCAAAAAAAGGTTTGACATTTTCCTTTCAATTCTTAGGAGGTAACCTCTAAACTCCTTGAAAGCCCTGCCTGATAAGAGTACCTTTGTTTAACTGGGAGATTTGGGCAACATCAGATAGACTATACTAGCAATGTGATGTGATATCAGCACAATCGCTGGAGGAGCTAGAGACTAAATCAGTCATGTGGGTGGTCAGCCATGTCTATGTGACTAATTACCAGTACAGAGGCAGAATATTGCTTTGAGGAACTTCCTTTTGGCTCATACGGTCTTCATCAGATTAGATGAGGCCCACATACATTATTTTGCTGAAGATCATTCAAAAGGGGCTACAGCAGTATATCGACAGGGAACTGCCAAAAATTCAGGCCGGTTTCAGAAGAGGACATGGAACCAGGGATATCACTGCTGATGTCAGATGGATCCTGGCTGAAAGCAGAGAATACCAGAAGGATGTTTACCTGTGTTTTATTGACTATGCAAAGGCATTCAACTGTGTGGACCATAACAAACTATGGATATCATTGTGAAGAATGGAAATTCCAGAAGACTTAATTGTGCTCGTGAGGAACCTTTACATAGATCAAGAGGCAGTTGTTCAGACAGAACAAGGGGATACTGATTAGTTTAAAGTCAGGAAAGGTGTGCACCATACCTATTTAATCTGTATGCTGAACAAATAATACGAGAAGCTGGACTATATGAAGAAGAATGGGGCATCAGGATTGGAGGAAGACTCATTAACAGCCTGCATTATGCAGATGACACAACCTTGCTTGCTGAAAGTGAAGAGGGCTTGAGGCACTTACTGATGAAGATCAAACACCGCAGCCTTCAGTATAGATTACACCTCAAAATAAAGAAAACAAAAATCCTCACAACTGGACCAATAAGCAACATCATGATAAACGGAGAAAAGATTGAAGTTGTCAAGGATTTCATTTTACTTGGATCCACAATCAACAGCCATGGAAGCAGCAGTCAAGAAATCAAAAACACATTGCATTGGGTAAATCTGCTGCAAAGAACCACTTCAAAGTGTTGAAGAGCAAAGATGTCACCCTGAAGACTAAGGTGCCCCTGACCCAAGCCATGGTATTTTCAATCACATCAAATGCATGTGAAAATGGACAAGGAATAAGGAAGACCGAAGAAGAGTTGACGCCTTTGAATTGTGGTGTTGGCGAAGGATATTGAATATACTATCGACTGCCAAAAGAACGAACAAATCTGTCTTGGAAGAAGGGCGGCCAGAATTCTCCTTAGAGGCAAGGATGGCGAAACTGGGTCTTACATACTTTGGACATGTTTTCAGGATGGATCAGTCCCTGGATAAGGACATTATGCTTGGCAGAGTACAGGATCAGCGGAAAAGAGGAAGACCCTCAACGAGGTGGATTGACACAGTGGCTGCAACAATGATCTCAAGCATAACAATGATTGTAAGGATAGCACAGGACCGGGCAGTGCTTCATTCTGTTGTGCACAGGGTCGCTATGAGTCGGAACCGACTCGATGGCACCTAACAACAACAACAACAGCAATGTCCATTATGGAAGGTAAACTGCTTTACCTAAGGCTAACTGGTTTAATCATATGTAAATACTTCATAATAACATCTAGATTAATGTTGGACCAAACAACTGGGCACCACAGCCTAGTTAAGCTGACAGATAAAATTAAGCATCACTTACACCAATGCAGGAGCCCTGGTTGCATAGTGATTAAGAGCTTGGCTGCTAACCAAAAGATCAGGAGTTCAAATCCACCATCCGCTCATCGGAAATCCTATGGGGCAGTTCTACTGTGTCCTATCGTGTCACTATGAGTTGGAATCAACTCCAAAAACACCACCAATGCAAGATGTTAATATTAAGGGAAACTGGGGGCTGAGGGAGAAGAGGTGTATGAGAATTCTCTACTTTCTGGTCAATTTTTTAATAAACCTAAACCTGCATTAAAAAAATTAAGTCTATGAATTAAAAAGAAATAGAGAAATACATGTGTATAATCATACCAAACCAAAAACCTAACCCAGTGCCATCGAGTCGATTCCGACTCATAGCGACTCTATAGGACAGAGTAGAACTGCCCCATAGAGTTTCCAAGGAGCGACTGGTGGATTTGAACTGCTGACCCTTCGGTTCACAGCTGTAGCACTTCACCACTACACCGCTAGGGTTTCCTGTGTATACATATGTATGGTTAAACGAAGCTGGGAGGTAAATTTATACCACTGGATGCTTACGTTAGATGAAAGAAAGACTTCAAAGCAACAATCAAAATTCCTATCTCAAGAAGCTAGAAAAGCAGATGATAAAAAAGAAAAAAAGCAAGCAGAACGAAGAAAAATATAATAAGTGAAAATCAATAAAATTGGTGATAGGAAAATAATAGACAAAAGCAATGAAATAAAATCTGGTTCTTAGGAAAAAAAAAATCAATAAAACTGATAAACCTGCAGCAGTATTGGAAAAATATAGAGATGACACAAAAAGCAATCCAAAAAAAACCAAACCTGGTGCCGTCGAGCCGATTGTGACTCACAGAGACCCTACAGGACACAGTAGAACTGCCCCGTAGGGCTTCCAAGGAGCAGCTGGTGGATCTGAATGGCTGACCTTTTGGTTAACAGCCATAAGCTGTAGCTCTTCACCATTGCACCACCAGGGCTCCCCAGAAAGCAATACCAGGAATGAAACAGGTGATATCAGTATAGATCCTGCAGTCATTAAAAAGATAATAAGAGAATAATTAAAAAAAGCTGCATGCCCATAAATTTGACTACTTAGACTAAGTGGATCAGTTCTTTGAAATCCACATGATACAAAATCTCAACCTAGATGAAATAGATAATCCAAATATCATTATAAATGTTAGATAATTCAATTTGTAATTAAAAAGCTCCCCCAAAAGAAATATTCAGGCCCCGGTGATTCACTGGAGTATTGTACCAAATTACGTAAAAAAAAAATTATGAATAATATTGCAAAGAATGGGAATTGCAGGAACCTTAATTGTGCTTATGAGGAATTTGAACATAGATCAAGAGGCAGTCACTTGAACAGAACAAGTGGATACTTGTTTAAAATCAGGAATGGTGTGTATCATGGTTGTATTCTTTCACCGTACTTATTCAATCTGCATGCTGAACAAATAATCTGAGAAGCAGGACTATACGAAGAAGAACGGGGCATCAGGATTGGAGGAAGACTCATTAAAAACCTGTATTCTACAGATACACAACCTTGCTTGCTGAAAGTGAAGAGGACTTGAAGTACTTACTGACAAAGATCAAAGACCACAACCTTCAATATGGATTATACCTCAACATAAAGAAAACAAAAATCCTCACAACTGGACCAATAAGCAATATCATGATAAACAGAGAAAAGACTGACGTCAAGGATTTCATTTTACTTGGCTCCACAATCAACACCCATGGAAATAGCAGTCAAGAAATCAAATGACTCTTTGTTTTGGGCAAATCTGCTGCAAAGTACCTGTTTAAAGAGTTAAAAAGCAAAGATTTCCCTTTTAAGGACAAAAGTACACCTGATCCAAGCCATAGTGTTTTTAATCATCTCATATGCATGCAAAAGCTGGACAATGAATACGGAAGACGAAACAAGAATTGCTACCTTTGAGTTATGGTGTTGGCAAAAAAGTTTAATGTACCATGGACTGCCAGAAGAACAAACAAATCTGTCTTGGAAGAAGTACAGCCAGAATGCTCCTTAGCCATGAGGATGGTGAGGCTTTTTCTCACATACTCTGGACATGTTATCAGGAGGGATCAGTCCCTGGCGAAGGACATGCTTGCTAAAGTAGAGGGCCACCAAAAAAGTGGTAGACCTTCAATGAGATGGATTGACATTGTGGGCTCAACAATGGGTTCAAGCATAATAACGATCATAAGGGTGGCACAGGACCAGGCAGAGATCCCTTCTGTTGCACATAGAGTCATTACAAGTCAGAACTGACTCGGTTTCACCTAATAACAACAACAGCAACAATTGTACCAAATATTTAAAAAAGAATTAACCCTAGTCTTACACCATATCTTCCAGAAAATACAAGGGAATACTTCTCAACTCTTTTTATGAGGCCAGTATTATCTTATGCCAAAATCAGACAAAAGTGTTATAAAAAAATAAAAATCAATACCCCTCATGAACTTCGCTGTTGCTAAGTGCCATCAAGTGAGTTCCGACTCATGGTGACCCTATGTGCCACAGAAGAAAACACTGCCTGGTTCTGTGCCGTCATCACAATGGTTGTTCTGCTTGAGCCCGTTGTTGCAGCCACTGGTGTCAGTCCATCTCATTGATGGTCTTCCTCTTTTCTGCTGACCCTGTACTTCACGAAGCGTGATGTCCTTCTGCAGGGACTGATCCCTCCTGACAACATGTCCAAAGTATGTAAGATGCAGTCTCGCCATCCTAGTTTCTAAGGAGCATCCTGGTTGTACTTCTTCCAAGACAGATTTGTTCGTTCTTTTGGCAGTCCATGATATATTAATATTCTTCATCAATACCGCAATTCAAAGGCATCAATTCTTCTTCGGTCTTCCTTATTCACTGTCTAGCTTTTGTATGTATATGACGTGATTGAAAATACCATGGCTTGGGTCAGGTGCACCTTAGTCTTCAAGGTGATATCTTTGCTTTTCAATACTTTAAAGAGGTCCTTTGCAGCAGATTTACCCAATGAGCCTTTTGATTTCTTGACTGCTGCTTCCATGGGTGTTGATTCTGGATCCAAGCAAAATAAAATCCTTGACAACTTCAACCTTTTCTCTGTTTATCATGATGTTGCTCATTGGTCCAGTTGTGAGGATTTTTGTTTTCTTTATGTTGAGGCGTAAGACATACTGAAGGCTGTAGTCTTTGATCTTTATCAGTAAGTGCTTCAAGTCCTCTTCACTTACAGCAAGCAAGGTTGTGTCAGCTGCACAGTGTAGGTTGTTAATGAGTCTTCCTCCAGTCCTGATGCCCCTTTTTTCTTCATATAGTCCAGCTTCTCAGATTAATTTCTCAGCATACAGATTGAATAGGTATGGTGAAAGGATATAACCCTGTCATACACCTTTCCTGACTTTAAACCAATCAGTATCCCCTTGTTCTGTCTGAATAACTGCCTCTTGATCTTGGGGTTCCTCATGAGCACAATTAAGTGTCCTGGAATTCCCATCCTTTGCAATGTTACCCATAAATTGTTATGATTTGCAGAGCTGAAAATCTTTGCATAGTCAATAAAACACAGGTAAACATCTTTCTGGTACTCTCTGTTTTCAGCCAGGATCCATCTGATACCAGCAATGACATGCCTAGTTCCACATTCTCTTCTGAATCTGGACTGAATTTCTGGAAGTTCCCTGTTGATATACTGCTGCAGCAACTTTTGAATGATCTTCAGCAAAATTTTGCTTGTGTGTGATATTAATGGTATTGTTCAATAATTTCTGTATTCAATTGGATCACCTTTCTTGGGAATTGGCATAAATATGGATTTCTTCCAGTCAGTTGGCCAGGTAACTGTCTTCCAAGTTTCTTGGCATAGATGAATGAGCACTTCCAGCACTGCACTCATTTGTTGAAACATCTCAATTGATGTTCCATCAGTTCCTGAAGCCTTATTTTTCACCAATGCCTTCAGAGCAGCTTGGACTCCTTCCTTCAGTACCATCGGTTCCTGATCATATGCTACCTCTTGAAATGGCTGAACATTGACCAATTATTTTTGGTATCGTGACTCTATGTATTCCTTCGATCTTCTTTTGATGGTTCCTACATCTCTTGAACTTAGGTGTAAAAAAAAAAGAAATCAGAATTTATTACCAAATTGAAAGCAACAATGCATAAAATTTATTACACCATTACCAAGTGGCATTTATTCCAGATTTACAAGCTAGTTCAACATTAAAAAATAAATCAATATAATCTCTTGTATCAATAGGCTAACAAACAAAAAATCACATGATTATATAAACTGTTGCAGAAAATTTTTTTCACAAAATTCAATATCCACTCATCATTAAAACTCTCAACTGTAAACGGAGAATTACCTCAACTTGATAAAGACCATAAAAACAAACCTACAGCTAACATCATAGTCAATATGATGCCATTACCTTATATAAAACTACACCTTAGCAGAATTGAGAGAATAATTCTCCTTGCTTTTTTGATGAAGTAAGCAATCATGTTGACGAAGCCCACATGGAAAACAACTGTAGTCAGCCTCAAGCACCTCAGGGACCTCCAGGAAATAGGCAGCAAGAAAACCAGAATTCTCAGTCATGTACCCACAAGGAAACGAATTCTTTCAACAATCTAAATGAACTTGGAAGTGAATTTTTCCCCAGTCGAACCTCCAGATGACGATGCAGCCTGACTGACACCTCAGTAACAGCCTAATGAGACTCTTAACCAACAATCACCTAAGTCAGGATCCTGGCCACAAAAATTGTGAGATAATAAATGTGTGCTTTTTTCGGCCACTAAGTTTGTGGTAATTTTTTATACAGTAAGAGACAATACTGTTGGTTTTGGTTTTGCAGATCTACCATTATTCATTGTGACATTCCCTGTGTGCATTTGAAGGCATGAGCTTTAGGATATATATGAGAAGTTGCTTAGCCATTTTGGGTCTGTTGCATCAGCCAGGCTTTCACCTCAATTAAAGAAAGCTCCAAACTTCAGATAATAATGCAGTAATGTAAATCTCACTTGGAAACATAACGAGAATTAATGTTCAGACTCTGAATTACATCTCACTCATTCTTTGCTTACTTCTTCAGTTGATTTTTTGTTGGTTTGTTTAATGGAGAAAAATAATTAAAAAACAAATTGAAAAGTATTTTGTTGAGCGTTGGTGTGAACTGGAGAGAAAAAAAAACATTTTGGATGACTCAAAAGTGAGTGAGTCAGGAACAACAGATGGTTTCAATTAAACTTTTCTAAAAACACATACTCACCAAGGGTAAACCAACTGGTTCAGAAGTCTGTTTTTTAAAATTTTGTTCATACGAACAAAAATAAGCCAGGTGAGTTTAAGATGTTAGTTCAATATTTGGGTGGGATGTTTTAGCCATGGTACAATAGAGAAGTAGGTGACTACATTAAAAAAATTGAATGTATAAAGTAGGTCATAAAGTAGGAATACATAAAACAATGTTTGCTTTTGGAGGAGACGAATACCGTGTTGAAAATCAAGACCAAATAGAAATCCCTCACAAAAAGTCTGGATGCTTTCCCCAGAAGAGAGAAAATAAAGAGATGAAATTACACATGTTTTTGGCCAACTAAATAGCAAATTATTAAATTATTTTCTGTTTCCTGATGGTGAATTGCAAAACAGTTTATAGTGTCTAGAGCTAAGAATAATAGTGATAGTCCCTAACAAAAGTAGGAGTGTGTTCTCAATGATCCCTAAAATCATTTTATAGTTCTGGCTTCTTAGTTTTCTTTCTTTTAAAATTATACCTATATCTATATCAATATTATCACCAGTTTTCAACTTCAAAGTTCTAAAGCACATATAATTCATTAACTGTTTAATGATTATTATGTACAAGGCATTGTACTGTGCACTATGCATACATTAGAGAGTTTTAAAAAAACTGCCTCTCTCTCATAGGTTTATAGTTTGGTGGGAATTTATTCAGCTACTAATTTTGCCATTATGTGATATATTATTGGGTAATTTACTGCAATTCGAAGCTTATTTGTTCAATGGGACTTACACTAGGTAATATTTCACTAAGATTTTTAATGATCCTAAAAAAATATCATTTCCAAGGCTATATGTATAGGGAGCAGCCCTGGTAGTGCAGTGGTTAAGTATTTGGCTGCTAATCAAAAGCTTGGTAGTTCGAATCTGCCATCTGCTCCTTGGAAACCCTATGGGGCAGTTCTACTCTGTCCTATATGGTCGCCATGAGTTGGTATCATCTTGAAGGTGACCTTTTTTTTTTTTAATGTATAGCAAATTATTCCACATCAGGTACAAATGGACAAAGTATAATGACTTGATTCCAAGTATGAAATTAATAATTTATGACATGCATTAAAAATACTGAGATCTAGATTTTTTTTTCTCTTTCATACAGTCTGAGCTATATTGACTTCATATTCCAATGAAAGTCTATCTCAAGGACTAATAGAGAAAACTACCACTAAGTAGGAAACACAGTGGAAAATTGCAAAATATGGATTTTAACATTACGTAAGCATTAAATGCACTTTACTATTATGATAATTGGTTTTGTTTGTCAGCCTGGATAGGCTGTAGTTACCAGTGTTTTGGCCAGACACTAGTCTGGTTGCTGTTATGGAGTAGTTATGTGTAGTTAAGTCATTCAGCCTTGGGTCAATCAGATTGCCTTCCACAATGTAATTACCGTACATGCAAAGCAATGTACAAGTCATTGGGTGACACAAAAGGTATGTACGGGACTATTGACCTAAAGTTTGGAGGTTCCAACCCACCCAGCAGTGCCACAGAAGAAAGGGCTGTTCATTTGCTCCTGTAAAGATTACAGTCAGGAAACCCTATGGAGCAGTTTTAGACCATAACTCATTGGGTAGCCAAGAGTAGGAATCAGCTGCAACAGATTTGTTTTTTGGTTTTAATGTAATATAATCATCTATCATAATGTAATCTAATGTAGCACAATCAGTTGAAGGCCTTCCTGGCAAAAAAGGAGTTTTCCTGGGGTGTGATCTGCCACTAGACTATTAATAGATATTTTGGCAGAACTCTTACACAGTCTTCCTATCACCTGACCTACAGAGCTGTGGACTCAAGCTTGCAGGAGCCTCTAGCCTATTGCCTGACCAATGAATTTTGGACTTGCCATCCCTTCACAGTTGGGTGAATCAATTCCTTGAAGTAAACACCCTGGATCTGTTTCTCTAGAGAATCTTGACTAAGACAACTATTTTGAGGTAATCAATTGATAATGAACTATCTTTAGAAAAAAAAATTGTTATGTGAGGTTTGAGAATTTGAAAAGCTATATGATGTGTTAAAAATCATTAAATGGAAATTATTAAATTTGGTCCCCAAATTAGAAGTAATTTTCACCAAATTTTGGCTATTCTAGGAAAGGAGCCCTTGCTTTCCAGGGTAGGTATTACAAGGCAGTGAAGTTTCAATAGCTGTGTGAATTCACTAAAAGTGTATGTATTCACTCCCATAGAAACAATTACACAGGACAGCAAGATTATCATGATATCGTTAGTAGTGTGCACGTTTTTGTTACTTCATGGATTGGAAGAAAGGGGCACACTGTTTGGTATAGCATTTATTCATGAGTGAAGATCAAACCTTCCATTCTTTAAATGAACTGCTTGCAATTCTCCGCTCACACCAAAGCCTCATTCTTCATATGTGCTTTCTATTTTCACAGCGATGGGAATGGAATGTGATCCTCAGCATCCAGCCATTCCCCTGCCCTTTGTGGCCATAGCCTTTGACTCAGGCTGGAGTTCACCATAACTTATTTTTACAACAACTCTGAGATGTGGCCCGCCTGCTTGGCGATATTTTCACTCCTGCTCAGCTCATTTAAAAATGGGGATTCTCCCTGTTTCTCTTTTCAGAGCCCTTTGAGTTTCAGCATGAAGCCTTTTAAAATCAAACTGCGTTTATGCAAGTGACTGAAAATAAAAAGAATTTCTTTCAATTCTCTGATTCTGTCTTTACTGTTAAGTTCCATACAGCTCTCTACTTTCCACCCTTATTCAAAAAGATATTACCAGTCTGGCAATATTTTCTCAAGAAATTGCTGGGTAGTGTACAATCATTTTTTTTTTTTTTTCCTTTTTATTGTGGCAAATGGATTCGCTGTTTTCATACACTGTATTGTAAATTCCCAACACATGAGTCCCGAATGCCTGCCTTGTTGATAGTAAATCACTGGAGTTGTTCGTGACTATCAGTGAGGCAAAGGGAATATTGCAACATTTGGGATAGAGGTTCTTGCGTTCCTGTCTGTTGGTTTTCTTCTTTTATTCTTTTGTTTTACTGTTTACTGCATGTGTGTTTCCACTTCAGCCTTTTCCTTGCTGAGCTTTTTACAGTTTAGTGTGAGTTGATTTGATGGGCTTTGTACTTGCAAGCTGACGTTTTCTAGATTTCTTACAGGCACTGCATTTGGTGACCTTTTATTTACTTTATGTTTTTTCCATAATGATTTTCACAGCCAGAACAGTCATAAGGAATAAATGGTAATTAAATGACATGAGCTCATCTTTTAAAATTTTTTTTAATTGTGCTGTAGATGAAAGTTTACAAAGTAAATTAGTTTCTCATCAAACAATTAATACACATGTTGTTTGCAACATTGGCTGCCAACCCCAAGACATGTCAACACTCTCCCCTTCTTGACCTTGGGCTCCCCATTTCCATTCCTCCAGCTTTCCTGTCCCCTCCTGCCTTCTCACCCTCTCCCCTAGGCTGGTGTGCCCATTTAGTCTTATATACTTGGTTGAGCTATGTGTGTTACTGTTTGTTTTATGGGCCTGTCTAATCATTGGCTGAAGGCTGAACCTCAGGAATGACTTCAGTACTGAGTTAAAAGGGTATCTGGAGGCCATACTTGGGGTAACATCAACTCATCTTGCTTTTAATTGTAGTTTATAAGCTTACTCTGTTGTTTGTTTCCTCCAGTTGATTCCATCTCATGGCGACCCCATGTGTACAGAGTAGAACTATGTTCCATAGGGCTTTCAAGGCTATGACCTTTCAGAAGTGGATCACTAGGCCTGTCTTCTAAGGCTGCTCTGGGTGCGGTTCAAACCACCAACCTTTCAGCTAGTAGTTGAGTGATTAACAATTTGTGCCACTCAGGAATTCCTCAAGCTTATATTAGTGGTTCTTAAACTTGAGAGAGCACCAGAATCCCCCAGAGGGCTGTTTATATCCAGATTTCTGGCCTCATCCCAGAGTCTCTGATTCTGTGGATGGAGCCTGAGAATTTGTATCTTTAACAAGTCCCTGACTATACGGATACTGCTGGTCAGGGTTACACACTTTGGAAGTCAGCTCTATAGAACAGGAAAGAGTTCTGCAGTCTAGTCATTTTGTTCAAATAAAATACAAAGCTGTCATTTGCAGAAGAGGACACAACTGGTATCATATTTAAGGCATAGCTGTGCCCTTCTCTTCTTAAAACAGTTTACTTTCTTTAATCTCAGCCCTTTCTTTCTGTAAATAAAATTCACATTTGAAGGAATGGTCATATTTCTGACAAGTCATGAGGCTTACCAAGGTCAGTTTTCCTTGGTATATCATTTAAAATACAATTTAACTTTTAGTTGCCTGGCATGGATGAGTGTATTTTTTAAATGTACATAATACTTTTTGACACTGTGAAATAAGAGGCCATGAAAATAAGCTTGATAAACCAGTAAAGAAGTTTTTTCCTTAAATGGTCACAATCTGTCAAGAGCTGATAAGGAAAAGGATCCTGTGTGGACAAGGACAAGAAACTTAGAGCCATCATCCCCATGTCAGCAAAGGGTAGGAAAACAAATAGAATTCCAGACAGTTCAGAACAAACACTAACAAGCAGAGGCCATCCTGAAACCTTCTTTCGATCTCACATTTTTGAAAGACAACTAAAGAGTCCAAAGGCCATTGGGCAACTTCACACTAACAGTTATAGTGTGCCGTTAGTTTTGTCTCTTTTCTATTGATCTTCAGTTAAATTTGTCTTCAGTAAAAAAAAATTTCTCGACTTCTCTATGGAGCATATCATTATCATCTCCAATATAAAGTTCTCAAGAAGAAATGGAGGCAGAGCAAGGGTGAGTTAATTACCGAAGTTATATGTTAATTAGGACAAATTATTTTAGAGTAATGAAGTAGTGCTTAGTGGATTTCTGTTGTGTCTTCATATACTCTGCTCCAAAGGGTTTTGAAGGTGTAAAGCGATGTTGTGAAAGACTATTGTCAGATGGAGTTAAAGAATCATAGACTATAGATCATGGATCTATAGATTCGCAATATGATTAATTATTTCTTATGTGACAGCTAAATATTTTTTCACATAGTATTGCATAAAGGATGTCTCATACTTTTAAATCTATTATGTTACACATCACTGAAGAAAACAGAAAATTAAAAAAAAATAGAAGTTGTGATTGAAACTTGATAATTTATTTGGATAGAATAAAATTATTTACTGTACAATGGTACTCATAGAAGAGGATCATGGTAATAGCAATTAGAAAATCAGGACAAGAGAAGAACTTGTGTTCAAAGCAAACTTAATTTTTTTTTATGAAGGTTTACAGAACAAATTAGTTTCTCATTAAACAACTAATACACACATTGTTTTGTGACATGGGTTGCCAACCCCACAACTTATCAACATTCTCCCCTTCTCAGCCTTGGGTCCACCATTACCAGCCCTTGGGCTAGTGTGCCCAATTAGTCTCATTGGAAATTTTATCTTTGATGTGACAAATGAAGAAGGGTGACAGGCCTTTGAGGGACCTAAACACATGGCTAAACCCAAAGGAAATTAAATGCTATCCTATAGTTCCAAGGAATATTTATTACTCTATATTTGAAACATTTTTAAAGTGATTAAGTCCTTCCTCAAGGTCAAAATGCTATGATTTATTTAGCAAAAAGAAGAACAATATTCAACAAAAGGAAAGAAAGTATGCTATAAATTTTTTATTATCACATGCCATTCTAGGATCCTGTTCTGAAAATTATAATGAAATTCTCTGTTTTGCAGGAAAATACAATAGTGTTATGGACAAGATTTAAAAAAAAACTGTTTTGTGTGGAAATCATGTCCTTCATATAGCATGTCATTTCTACACTTGTGATTATTCTCTCGGAAAAGCGAGCTTGGTAAATAATAGGGGTATGCTGAACTGCAAGAGATGGAAAAAATTTGGAATAATATTCATTTTGACATTAAAATGGCTTAAATTGACAGGTATTTACTTGGCAAATTCTGATGCTACTTTTGAGATAAAGTAATTAAAATTAATGTAATCATATGATGCAATAACTGGAGTTGTGAACTACAGAATATTTTAAAAGTAGTTTTACAGCATAGGTAAAACAAACAAACAAAAAAACCCCATTGCTGTCGAGTTGATTCTGACTCATGGTGATTGCATAGGTAGATGGGGATAAAAGTTAAAGCACTAGTATCCCTTTATTGTTGGGATATTCCTATATTCAAGGCACTCTTCTAAATAATACTTCACATAGATTATGTAATTTAACCTTAAAAAAAAAAAAGGGAAGGAACATAGCAATGTGGTATTACCATCCTCAGTCAACAGATAAAGAAATTTGCTTTGGCTGCCATGTACCACTGCCTAGGTCATGCAGGTATCAAATGCTCAAGCTAGAATATGAACCCATGCTCATTCTTTTTAAGTTATACTGCCTCATTACAAAGGAGCCCTGAGGTGCCATGGTTAAGCACTCAGCTGCTAAACAAAAAGTTCAGCATTTCTGACCCACCAGCCAGTCCATGGGAGAAAGACGTGGCAGTCTGCTTCCGTAAAGATTTCAGCTTTGGAAACCCTTTGGGGCAGTTCTACCCTGTTCTATGGAGTCACTGTGTGTTGGCATCAGCTCGATGGTAGTAAGGTAGCCTCATAATAAGTTTAATGCTTTAAAGGCCATTCATATGTTTTAAAGAAATGTTCTTATTTATAAAAAATAACTTAATTAAAAAGATGATTCTGCCAACATGGAATTTTACCAGAGACAGCCTACAGAGTAATAATGTTGATACCTGGGGGATATGAGGTAGTCATAGATCTTTATAGCATAAGTACATTTGTGTAATATAGAAGCTTCCTGTTTAATTGAGTTCTAAAAGTGATTAAGAAAGCAATGGGACATTCTGTGGAATTATAAGTGACTAGAAAGCCTAGAGTAAGATAACTTAGTAACAATATATTCTTCTGAATATCCATGAGATAAGAGGAAATGAAGACTACCCAAAATAGAGGTGTGAATATTGACTTTTTAATATATGCTTTTTAAACACATTTCCTGCCTTTGTTCCAAATTGTGAAGTAATTTATTTTCTTCTTAAATGATTCTCATACTGAATTTATTGCTTGTCAATAATAAAAAAAAAATAATTGTAAAAAAATGTTTTTCCAAGGACTTGATCAAGGCGGGAGGGGACAGTCTCTCCCTGTTGCTGTGATGTCTGGGCTCTGCTTTACTCACTGTTTTGCAGGAGACCTGAACCAAATTATCAGCCTCCAGATACACCCTCTAGCTAGTATCGATTGAATTAAAGAGAGAAAATATACAATCACATCTACTTTTTCATTTAATTAATTTCAGTGGCTTAGGAGAAAACTGAAAATGGTAAGAAGCATGCAGGTACAAATAATTTAGTCAGAAAAATAGTACAGAAAACAGAATGGCTTGAATGTCAGGATATGTCAGTTGCTTAGAAACAGCATAAAACTAACAGAAATGGTAGATTAAATAAAATGAAAAAGATGCTAATATAAGAATGAAGAAACCATGTACTAATAATGGCTGAGAAATGAAAAACAGTTTAAAATAAGTTAGTAACAAAAATAAACTTTCATCAAAAAAAAAAGATAGGATAAAATTACATCAATCAAAAAAACAAACCCATTGCAGTTGAGTTGATTCCAACTCGTAGAGACCCCATGTGGCAGAGTAGAACTGTCTCATAGGGTTTCCTAGGCTGTAATCTTTATGTGAGCAGATCACCAAGTCTTTCTCCTGCAGAGCAGCTGGTGGGTCCAAACCACTGACTTTTTGCTTGGTAACCAAGTATCTAACCACTGAGCCACCAGAGTGCCTTAAAATTAGACTGTGATGATTATTTAAAATTATATGAAAACGAGAGGAAATATAACTGTAACTGTGGTATCCTATCAAATAGTATTGACCATTATAAGTTGGGAAGAATCATCTTAGATATGCTTTCTTTGTTTAAAATACTAGATTTTAACTGTGGTTGAATTAAGAAAGGGCTTATTATACTGTAATAATTATGCAAATTGAATATTTTATTAGAATAGTCAAAATTATAATTATTGCATAATCCTTTAAAAGATATTTTTATATAGCCAAATGAAAACAAGCAGGTACAAATTATTTTCTTTCAAATGCATGCTATTATTTCTCACTGTTTAATTTAACTCCCAGAACCAATTACAGCATTTCTTCCTTCCTAAACTATTAGTTTGATAGCAGTAATTTTCCTTTGCAACAAAATAATGTTATAGTAAAAAATGTTGGCATTGGTCTAAAGCGGGCTTAAATACATGTAATTATTAGGAGTAATTAGGCTGCTTCACATTAAGGCTTACTAACAGAGCAGAGAATAATGAACTGTTTTGTAAAAAAAAAATTACCTACTGCATACGTGAATGATTGAATAAATATGTTCAACATGCCTTACTATTATGTAAGATATAAGGAAGATATTCTTGATGTACTGAATAAAAATATAGACGCCACAGATCTAAGTAAAATATAAATTTTCACTAATAATTCATTCAGTCAATATATTTATATAATGGCTAAGGTGGTCTTTTTCTCATGGAATTTATACTAATTGAATTTTGTTGAAGAGAGTGGAGAATGACAGAGGCAGTGAATTGAAGACAGAAAAGAATAACCAAGAGCAAAGTTAAGTGTAGAGAAGATGTAATTGTCACTCATTAAACTGAGGGTATTTAATCTAGAATTGTTCAGCAGTTGGTTGGCAGCAGTAGAGAATGCGTATAATTTTATTGCGTTAGTTTGAGGCTTAGAAGAGCAGTGGGCGTATGTAATAGTTACATGTAAGCTTACACTGAAGAAAGGACTTTTAGAGAAATATAAGATATCTAAAGACTAGACAATGTAAAATTTCAATGTCAAAGAGATAGGTAGAAAAATTAGAATCAGTGAAGTTTATTAAGGAATCAGAAAAGTATAAGGAGAATTCAAAGGTAAGGACAGGTACAACTGATCTCTACTCACCTGAAGCAGCAGATCAAGCAGGTGAGTCAGAAATCAGAGGAGAAAACACATGTCTGGTCACCTTCATGAACAACTTCAACTTTGCCATGAAACCAGACAAACTGGATGGTGCCCAGGGACCATTACTGAATATTTTGATCAAAAGTTCTATATAAGAATCCTCATAAAAAGCGGAGAAAATACAGAACAGAATTTCAAATTCTCAATGGAATTCAGAATTTCTGGACCCATTGAGGCTGGATGAATAGTCGAAACTATTGCCTTGAGATAATTTTTAAACTTTGCAACAAAATTATCCCTGAAGTCTTCTTTGAACCAAAATAAAATAAACAAACCAAAAAAACTGATTTTAATTTGTAAAGTACTTATGCTCTGAGAATTGTGCTCTGTTAAAGAATCATCTATGTGAGATCAAATGGACAATGGTAATAGGAAAGGTTGAATGAGAAGCTTAGGGGTCAGTGAGTTTAAGATAATAGGGATGAGGTAATGTCAAAAGGGATAACGAGAATGGTAACACAGCTACCATGACTGAACTAAGTCAAGGACTGAGTGGTGAGGAGTGAACTCAGTGCAGAAGCAGGAACTGGTATGGCCTTATTAATTTTGGACATGTGAAAGACTCTTTTTCTTTTTTTTTTAACAGCATAGCATGTCTTTAAACAAACAAAAAAAATATCCTGAAGAAATCATAAGCAAAGTACTTGACCTCAGAGAATATAGAACCAAAAAGATAGGAAAGAGGATATTGGAAAAACATATTTGAATGATTTCACTGTTTGTTGATGAATGGCTCTAAATATGATCTAGCATATATAAGGAGAAAGAGCTTTATCTGGTAGCAAATAGCTAACTTTGAAAGAGACATCTAAAGTACTAATCCAGCTCTTCAAAGTTATAGCAAAGCCATTGATTTCACTAAAGCTTTATGTCTCCTTATAGTTGTGTGCGCTTGATTTCTAACAAGTACCTTCTTATCTTGCTTTTTAAAACTTTTAGATCATATTAAGAATTTTTTTTGTTGTTGTTCCTTTTACCTTTTCTAATATGGAGTATCACTTCTAGAGAAGGCTATAAAAAATCAACATTTAAAGAGAAAATAAGTTTTGGAAACATACCTATAAATTGATTCTCCTAAACCAGCTACTGGAGAAATTATTTCTAGGAATTATATTTGAGCTAAACTAAAGATCAAGAGGGGATTTTAGTGTATGGAGAAAATTGAGTGCAGTGGAAGAACTGCCACACATAACTGATGGGATCAGTTCTCTTTGGTTGTTTTGGGGAAGAAAACAGAGGGTGGGTCTGCCAACCTTTTGGTTAGCTGCTGAGTGCTTAATCACTGCACCACCAGGGTTCCTATGAAAGTATTAGTAGATGCAATAAACAGAATTAGACATTGAAAACTAAAGATAATAGAATATTCAGAGGAAAACAATTAAATGGATAAGCTTGAAATTGTTGAAGAACTAAAAAAACAAGGTAAGAAAATCATAGAAATAGAAACAAAAACATATAGAACTTGCAATTATTATATGTATTAAAATTGAATGGAATACTTAATGGACATATTAAAACCAAACCCATTGCCATCTAATCAATTCCAACTCATAGGGACCCTAGGACAGAGTAGAACTGCCCCATAGAGTTTAGATAGAGCTCAACGGAGAACTAGTGACCTGGGAGATAGAGTTAAGGTAATCACTCAGCATGTCTTTCAGAAAGTGAAATACATTGTAAGAGCGACTGGTAGAGAGCACAGGGAGTCTTCTAGGATGTTTATAATGTTCAGCTGCGTAACCTGGGGGCTGGTTAATAAGCTGTACAATAAAAAATGATTTATTTCCAAAAAAGAGGTAAAAAACTAAAATGTTAAGTACAAGTACAAAAAAAGTGAAATATGTAACATCCAAAATTATAGAAAAGAAGGATAATACAAAAGTGCTATGAATTTCAGAGAAGAGAAAAAAGAGGTAAAGCCAACAAAAGGGAAATAAAAACCATGATGAATAGAAATACAAAACAGAAAATAAGATGTTTAAAATATGTCAAAATATAAATATATCTATTTAAAGGAAAGTGTCATAGATTGAATTGTGTCCCCCCAAAATATCTGCCAACTTGGCTAGGCTATCATTCCCAGTACTGTGTGATAGTTCACCATTTTGTCATTTGGTATGATTTTCCTGTTTGTTGCAAATCCTATCTCTATGATGTTAATGAGGCAGAATTAGAGGCAGTTTTTTATGTTAATGAGGCAGGACTCCATCTACAACGTTAGGTTTTGTCATAAGCCATTCTCTTTTGAGACATAAAAGAGAAGTGAGGAGAGAGGCAGGGGGGCCTCATACCACCAAGAAAGTAGTGCTAGGGGCAGAGCACATCCCTTAAACCTGGGATCCCTGTGCAGAAAAGCTCCTAGACCATGGGAATATTGATGACAAGGACTTTCCTCCAGAGTCAACAGAGAGAGAAAAATATCCCTGGAGCTGGTGCCCTGAATTCAGACTTCTAGCCTACTAGACTGTGAGAGAATAAACTTCTGCTTGTTAAAGCCATCCACTTGTGGTATTTCTGTTATAGCAACACTAGATAACTAAGACTACAGGGAAAGTTAAATTTGAAAAAAAATAACAAATACTGTTTAAAAGAGTCAAACATAATTAGCAAGAAAGTTTAAATTTCAAAAAATAGAAAAGGATTAACCAGGTATCAGTTGTATAGGTATATTAACTACAACTAAACTGGCTCTAACATAAATATCTTTATTGCAGAAAAAGTCATAATTAATTATAAAAAGAACAATTTATCAGGCAGACATCATAATATTGAATCTGAATATCTGTAATGCTGGACTAATGGAAACACAGGGATATTTAAAAAAAAATTTTTTTTTTTTGATATTTTAGGGCCCTCTAAAAAAGAAAAATTTAAAAGCTTTAACACAGCTGGAAGAGTTACTAAAAGATGATTTTCAACAAGGAAAAAACAAAATTCCAAAGGAAGAGATAGAATTTAAGAGGCATAACAAAACAAAATTGGGAACTTAAGTAATATTTTAAAAAATAAGCTATGAGTTGAAATAGAATTCAAAGTAGATCTCATTAGTAATTACAAAATATCAAGAAGTCAATGGAAAGGAGATACTTTTTTATCAAAACTTGCAAAATGCAGCTGAAGCCTTAAAAGTAGACTTAAACTCTCAAGTGCACATATTAAAACATTAAAACAAAATAGAATAAGTGAGGCAAAAATGTAACTCAAGTAGTAAAATAATGATGGTAATGATGACATTGATGATAAATAATCCCACAATATCTAGAAACATGGTAACAATTATGATTTTAAAAAACCTTCGCTTTAAATTACTAATTCTAGAAAATAAAGAATATAAAATACAAATGCTTGTTCTTTGCAAAGACTAATAAAAGGAAATAAAAACCTCTGGGAAAATAGATTAACAAAAACAGGAGAGTAGGCACACATTAAAGGTAATGGGCATATAACTATAGATATAGCAGGATAAAAACAATGAGCAATGAAACAGACTTTGCACCTACATAAATGGAAAAACGTACTATGCTCATGGATAGGTAGACTAAATATTGTGAAAATGTCAATTCTACCCAGAGCAATCTACAAATGCAATGCAATGCCAATCCAAATACCAACAGCATTCTTTAAAGAGATGGAAAAACTAATCATTAACTTCAGTGGAAAGGAAAGAGGCCTCAGATAAGTAAAGCGTTATTGAAGAAGAGAAACAAAGTAGGAGTCCTCACACTACCTGACCTCAGAACCTACTATACAGCTCCAGTAGCCAAACAGCCTGGTACTGTTACAATGACAGACACATTGACCAATGGAACAGATGTAAATCCATTTACCTGTGGCCGCCTGATCTTTGACAAAGGCCCAAAGTGCATTAAATGTGGAAAAGACAGTCTTTTTAAAAAATGGTGCTGACAAAATTGGATGCCCATCTGTGAAAAAATGAAAGAGGACCCATATCTCAGACCACACACAAAAACTAATTCAAAAAAAAAAAATCAAAGGACTATATATAAAACCAAAAACTATAAACGTCATCGAAGAAAAAATAGGGTCAATGCTAGGGACCCTGACATATAGCATAATTAGGGTACAAACCATAACTACAATATACAAATATGAGACTATAAGCTAGATAACTGGGATCTCCTAAAAATTAAACGGTTATGCTCATCAAAAGAATTCACCAAAAGAGTAAAAAGAGAGCCTACAGACTGGAAAAAAATTAGCTATGACATATCCCACAAAGGTCTAATCTCTAAAATTTGCAGGAAAATCCGACACCTCTACAACAAAAAGACAGCCCAATTAAAAAATGGGCAAAGGATATGAACAGACACTTTACCAAAGACGACATTCAGGTGACCAACAGACACATGAGGAAATGCTCAGGATCACCAGCCATTACAGAAATGCATATCAAAGCTAGAATGAGATACCATCTCACCCCAACATTACTGGCACAAATCAAAAAAATCAAATTTTGGAGAAGTTGTGGGGAGATTAGAACTCTTATGGAAATGCAAAATAGTATGTCCATTTTGGAAAACCAAATGGTGTTTCCTTAAAAAGCTAGAAATGGAAATACCATATGATCCAGCAATCCAACTCCTAGGAATAAATCCTAGAGAAATAAGAGCTGTCACATGAATAGAAATATGCATACCCATGTTCATTGCAGCATTATTCACAATAACAAAAAGATGGAAACAACCTAAGTGCATATCAACAGATGAATGGATAAGCAAACTATGGTACATGGTACCCAATGGAATACTACGCAACAGTAAAAGAACAATGATGAATCTGCAAAACACCTCACCACATGGATGAATCTGGAGGGCATTATGCTGAGTGAAATAAGTCAATCATAAAAGGGTAAATACTGTATGAGGCCACTATGATAAAAACTCAAGAAAAAGTTTACACACAGAAAGAAACAATCTTTGATGGTTATGAGGGAGGGTTGGGGGGAGAGGGAAAAAATGCTAACTAGATAGTAGATAAGTGGTAACTTTAGTGAAGCCTAAGACAGTACACAATACTGGGGAAGTCAGTACAACTTGATCAAGTCAAAGTCATAGAAGCTTCACACACATCCAAACTCCCTGAGGGACCGAGTTACTGGGCTCAGGGCTGGGGACCATGGTCTCAGGGGACATCTAGCTCAGTTGTCTACATCAGATGGTGGTGAGTAGAGTCTGGAATTAGAAGCCTGCGAGCAGCCATCTAAGATTCATCTACTGATTCCAACAGGCTGAAGCGAAGGAGAATAAAGAAAACCAAAGACACAAGGGAAAGATTAGCCGAAAGGACTAACAGACCACGATTACCAAAACCTCTGTCAGACTGAGCCTAGAACAACTAAATGGTGCTTAGCTACCACCAAACTGCTCTGATAAGGATCATAATAGAAGGTGCCAGATAGAGTGGGAGAAAAATGTAGAACAAAATACAAATTCACACACACACACACAAAGACCAGATTTGCTGTTGTGACAGACTGGAAAAACTCCAAGAATATGACCCTCAGATACTCTTTTAATTCAGTACTGAAGACACTCCCAAAGTTCACCCTCCAGCCAAAGATTAGAAAGGTGTTTTTATAGGGCAAGCAATAAAACACCTGAGGAATCTGCTTCGTAGTTCAGTCATGTATATGAGACTAAATGGGCACACAAGCCCAAAAGCAAAGAGAAGAAAGCAGGAAGGGATAGGAAAACTAAACAACTGGAAGCAGGGAACCCAGGGTGGAAGAGGAGTGTTGACACATTGTGAGGTTGGCAAACAATGTTACACACACACACACAAATTGTATATTAATTATTCAATGAGTAATTAATTTGCTCTGTAAACTTTCACCTAAAGCACAATTTAAAAATAAAGAAATAAAGATAACTTTCCTTTTCAAAAATTTGAAAAAACTGAAATGTCTATTAACAGGGGAATTGATAAATTTTGGCATAGATATACAATGGAATTCATAAGGTTTTCACTGGCTAATGCTTTTCAGAAGTAGACTGCCAGGTCCTTCTTCTTAGTCTGGAAGCTCAGCTGAAACCTGTCCTCCATGGGTGACCCTGCTGGTATTTGAATACCGGTGGCATAGCTTCCAGCATCACAGCAACACGCGAGCCCCCACAGTAGGACAAACTGACAGACACGTGGAGAAAGAATTGAAGTTGTCAAGGATTTCATTTTACTTGGATCCACAATCAACAGCCATGGAAGCAGCAGTCAAGAAATCAAATGAAGCATTGCACTGGGCAAATCTCCTGCAAAGGACCTCTTCAACGTGTTGAAGGGCAAAGACGTCACCCTAAAGACTAAGGTGAGCCTGACCCAGGCCATGGTATTTTCAATCACATCATATGCATGTGAAAGCTGGACAATGAATAAAGAAGACCAAAGAAGAGTTGACGCCTTTGAATTGTGGTGTTGGTGAAGAATATTGAATATACCATAGACTGCCAAAAGAACGAGCAAATCTGTATTAGAAGAAGTGCGGCCAGAATGCTCCTTAGAGGCAAAGATGGTGATACTGCGTCTTACATACTTTGGACATGTTGTCAGGAGGGATCAGTCCCTGGATAAGGACATCATGCTTGGCAGAGTACCGGATCAGCGGAAAAGAGGAAGACCCTCAACGAGGTGGATTGACACAGTGGCTGCAACGATGAGCTCAACCATAACAGTGATTGTAAGGATGGCACAGGACCAGGCAGTGTTTGATTCTGTTGTACATAGGGTCGCTATGAGTCGGAACCGACTCGATGGCACCTAACAACAACAACATACATTGGAATAGGGTTGCTATGAGTATCATCTTGATGGCAATGGTTTTTTTATATACAATGGAATATTATATAACAACTTAATGAACACATATATTTATATGAATAAATGTCGGGTATAAGACAACATACTTAGAAGAAAGGTTAGTGAGACTTTGTTTCATGTATTTTGGATATGTTTTCAGGAGAGACCAGTCCCTGGAGAAGGGCATCATGCTTGGTAAAGTAGAGGGTCAGTGAAAAAGAGGAAGACCTTCACAGGATGGGTTGACAAAGTGGCTGCAACAATGGGCTCAAACATAACAATGATTGTGAGGATGGTGCAGGACTGAGCTGTGTTTTGTTCTGTTGTACATAGAGTCGCTATGACAGGGGCCTCAACTCACCAGTACCTAACAACAACATAAGAAAACATAAAAATTCGATTTTAAGAATAGCATGGCACCAGTTGAATAAAGCTTTTAAACAAACAAAGTAATACCAGCTTTAAATCTTATTTCATGAGATTATTCTACCAACCCCGGTCTTTTTTGCTCTTGCCTAAAAGACCTCATATCAGTTCTCAGTATTTAGCTTCTGTACCTGTGTCACTCTAGTCAAGATTATTGATGATTTCAATTCTACAAAGACCAACCTTGCATTTCCCTGGCATCTCAATTTCTTGAACTTGTTTCATCCAGTTACCTTCACACTATCTCAACTACTCACTCCCGGTGTGAAAACTTCAGTCATTTAGCTATCCAACCATCTCTTCCTGTCTCTTTATCTGACTCTCACTGGCATCAATTCTCCTTTGATCTCGCTATGGCTTACAATCCATTGATCCTACCAATTTTTATTGTCCATCCCGCCTAGTATGTCCTGATTCTCTTTAAGCCAGTTTATGTCAATTATATATAATAATGTCAATTATTATAATCATTTCTTTTTATGCATTTCCAATTTCTTGACCCTCTCTGATTTCATTATGCTGTTGAGGAAAAAAATAACATTTTTGTGGTTGTATATTCTGCATATACACTTATACACTGTAAGTGGGCAGAAAATACACACAAATACATTCCCTCATACTACATACTTTCAATGAAAACTTTATCATAAAATTTTATTATGCTGATTTAATGCTGCCCAGTTTTTTTACTGGGTTAGTGACATATTAGATTTTTTTTTCATTTATATTTCTAAGCATCCCAATCAGTATTTCATCCTTTCTTCTTTACCCTCTAACTTCCAACAAACTACCTACAACTCACTGTCAGTTAAATACCTTGCTGACTGAGAAGCTAGGGGCAATCAGAGAAACCTTCCACAATTCCCTATCACTGTTACTAAGAACCCATCTGCATCTGAGCTCATGTAGCATCCTCTCCTTTCACATATCTTCACCTTCCCACCTTATGAACTATATATCTCATCCCTTATTGTCTAATCAACATTTTTGTTCCGGCAATTTTTCTCTTTTTCTCTTTCATCACCATTTTTTCCCTTCCTATTGTAACTTCCCTGTTAGTATATAGACAGGCTCTTGTTTCCTCACATTAAGAAAAAGAAAAAAAATACTCTTAAACTTACATCCCTAGTTTATCTTCCTGTCTATAAAAATTTACTCACTGTTTTTTGGTTTCCTTTTCTCATTCTCTACCAAAACCTCACCGAAAGGCTTTCACTTCTACTACTCGATGAAAATGCCTCTTCGCAAGGTCAGTGACTCCCACTAACAGACTTTCATGGTTATTTCTCAGTCCTATTTTACTTGATTTACTATCATAATTTGGCACATGTCTGACTCCAAGGCCATCACACTCTTCTTATTTTCCTTCTTCTTCAAAGGTTAATTTTTCTCAAGAGCCTTAACTGGTTCCTCCTAAGCTCACGATCATGATGTTTGTGCTCACTGAAGATCAGTATTTGGACCTCTTGTCTTTTCAATATACACTAATTCCCTTGGTGACCTTTAAATTGCATTTATATGGTATGTCTCCCAATTTTATACCTCCAGTCTCCCCTTCTCTGCAATCCAATCTCACATACACAATTGTCCCTTTGACGTCTTCACTTGTATGTCTAACTCACATATGCCATCTGTCATGGTGCAAAAATGAGCTCCTGATCTTTCTATCCCATAGTCCCAAAACATGCTCTTCTTGCAGATATTTTTTATTTCAGTTAATGGTAACTCTCTTTCCTACTACTTGAGACTAAAACCTTGGCCTAAGCCACTATTATTGTTTATTTGGATTATTATAAAAGCCTTTTAAGTGACCTTTCTCCTTTTGCCTCCCTCCCCATATACCAATATACCTATTTTCTACTTATTAGTATTTTCCTGTTGAAGTGTGAGTCAGATCATGCCTCTTCTGGATAAAAATCTACCAATAGTTTTCCATATCACTAAGAGTTAACAAATTATTGCAATGGCTTATAGTGCCAGCTGCGGAAGAAACGTGGCAGTCTCCTGCCGTAAAAATTACAGCCTTGGAAACCCTGTGGGGCAGTTCTACTCTGTCCTATAGAGCTGCTATGAGTCAGAATCGATTTCAATGGCAACGAGGTTTGGTTTTCATATTAATAGATTAGAAAAGAAAGGGAATGCAGTACTCTCAATGAGACAGAAAAAAAATTGTAATTTTAAATAGCCATTCGTAATAAAAATGTAAAATTATAGTCGAAACATCCTAATGTGTTAAAGAGTGTTTACCTGTAACATTAAGGAAACCTCATAGCAATATCTCCATTGAAAGCAGGATCGAGACATTATTTTTTGTTTTTGTTTTCTCCTCAACATTGTTGAGGTCCTAGACAGTGAAGAGAAAAAAAAAAAAGAGAGAAAATAAGAACTATTAGCTTTAAAAAGGAAAAAATATAATTGTTATACAAGCAATATAAAAGTCTCCTTGGAAAATTCAAATTCTTAACACTGAAGATTTCGCCAAAATTGCTGGATACAAAACCAGTATTCAAAAATAAACCAGTGGACAAGTTTGTGGGTAAAGAATATGTTATGGCTTCCTTTCTAATTTATGAGCTTTTTCTTTCTCTTTATTTATCTTACTGTCTAGTACCACCGATTACATGTTGAATAGAAGTAATGAGAGCAGATGTCCTTGTTTTGGTCCCAATCTTAGGGAAAAGCATATAATCTTCACTATTTTCAGTAGCCTCATATGTGTGCGAAAGCTGGACGATGAATAAGGAAGGCTGAAGAAGGATTGACGCCTTCGAATTGTGGTGTTGGTGAAGAATAGCAAATATACCACGGACTGACAAAAGAAAGAACAAATCTGCCTTGGAAGAAGTATGACCAGAATGCCCATTAGAAGCAAGGATGGCAAGACTAATGTCTCAGGTACTTTGGACATGTTATCAGGTGAGACCAGTCCCTGGAGAAGGACGTTATGCTTGGTAAAGTAGAGGGCCAGCAAAAAAGAGGAAGACCCTTAGCGAGATTGACTGACACAGTGACTGCAACAATGGGCTCAAACATACAATGATTATGGGAATGGCACAGGACCAGGCCACGTCTCTTTCTGGTGTGCATGGGGTGGTGATGAGTCAGAACCGACTGGCAGCGTCTAAAAACAACATTAAGGATGATGTTAGCTGTAGGTTTATTTGTAGATGCCCATTGCCTCTTTGAATTTCATTATTTTCTCTTCAAAATCAAGTATCTTTTTTACTGCAATGTGTAATCTTCTATTAATTTCACTGTGTATTTTTATCTCAGACATGGTAGTTTTTACCTACAGAAATTGTATTTGCTTTTTTTTTTTTTAAGTATCTTTCATTATTGTATTTACTTTCCTGAGCATATGGAATGCAGTTATAGTCTGAATGTCCTCTTCACTAACATCTGTGTTAGCTCTGGGTCAGTTTCAAGTAATTGATTTTTCTCTTCATTATAGGTCATATTTTACATGTGTTGTTCTTGGATTGGATGCCAGAAATTTTGAATTTTACCTTGTTGGTTGCTGGTTAGTTTTGATTTCCCACAAATATTTTTGAGCTGTGTTCTAGTAAGTAATTAAGTTTCTTGAACACAGTTGGATCTTCCTTGGTCTTGCTTCTGTGATTTGTTAGATGGGTCTAGAACAGTTCTTTATACACGGTTAATTATTCCTCATTACGAAGGCAAGATTCTTCTGAGTACTTTACTCAAAACCCTGTGAATCTTGAGAGTTTGCAGTCTGTCTGGTGGGAACAGATACTATTCATTGCGCTATATGAGCACCAGCCTTCATTGCCTCTAATCTTTCTAATGTTCTGGCCCTATCCTCAGGCAATCTCCTCCAGTGGGTGCTGTGATCAGTAAATGGCTGAATACTCAATGGAGGCCCTCTGTATGTCTTCAGAAATTTCTTCCTGTGTAGTTTTCTCCTCTTTAGTACTCTGTTCTGCAAATTCTAACCGCTAGTTCTCCCTAGACTCTCAACTTGGTTTCCTGAACTCAGGAATCTGTAGGACTCTGTGTCAAGGCTTAGACATTTCCTCAAGGCAGTAAACTGGGATAAATGTAGGGCACATCTGGCTTGCTTCTCTTTTTTCAGGTATCATTCTCTATTGTTGTCTGATGTTCAGTGTCTTGAAAACGGTGCTTTCATTTTTGTCTGTTTTTATTTTTTGGCTGTTTCAGACAGAGTGGTAAATCTGGCCCTTGCTATTTAATCTTGGTTCTATTAAAAAAAAAAAAAATCAAAGATTATTTATTATGTAGCTTGTGTTTTATTATTTCAAATATATTTGCCTCTTAATTTCCATTTAATTTTTAAATGTCTTTCCTCTGTTTTCTTATTTTTTAACGTGTTTATACATTTCTTCTTTACAATTTTGGTTTTCCCTTAGTCTCTCTCTCTCTCTCTTTTTTTTTTTTTTTGGTGTCTGCTTACTTTTCTGCTTGTTTTCCCTCCCCTTTAAACATTTTTTCTGCTATTTGACAGGTCTTATTTCATACTTTCCTGTTGTCTAGAAATAGATATCTGAGCTTTTTGTATTTCTAGTTTTACCTGGCCTCTCAATGTTTGTATCATTTTTTTAAATTTCTTTTTCCTGAGTTGTGTATTTTAAATTACTGTTTTCATCTTCTCTTTTGTGTATTTGTGGGGTTCTGCTGTTATTTATTGAAACATTATCTGGTTTATTTTTATCTTTTTTTTTTTTTTCTTGGAATACGGTTGCATAGGGTTACATCTTCTGCAGTATTCTATGTTCACATGATACAAGTTTTACTGGGAGATTAGCTAGCGTGCACTTTCAAACTTCCTGACTTCATGAGGCATCATCTGCCTCTGGTACCCTCCCGTACTGTCTGAACCTAAAAGTCCAATATGTTTGCCTTGCTCAATTTTACCTCTATGATCAGTGTTTTGTCTCTGTGTGAATCTTTTTTTTTTTGGAAAAGTGTGTTAGTTTAGTGTTTCTGAAAGTCTCTAGGGGATATGCTGAAATAGCCATATTTAATTTTCTCTGTCTGGCTGGTGACAGGTTTTTGCACTGCCATTAACACTGCCCTTGTGAGAAATTTCCTCAGCTTCACTGGTCATTCTCAGTTTTGTCCGGGTAGGATACACTGCATAAACTGGTGACAATTATTTGGGGAGGGGGGTGGCAGAGTAGAATCCTTAGATTGTGGGTGTTTATGTATTTTATGTTCATTTCTGCCACTCCCACCACCCAGCTCTTGTTCTATTACAGGCATACTACTTTTGTGGTTTAAACAATCTAATCCTTATTCTGAGGCTCATGAGGATACCTGTTCTTAGTTTTTGAAAGATGTAATAACTATTTTTTTTTCTTTTTCTGTCGCTTTGATTTGTTTGAATTTCAGAAATAGTTTTGGAGTGATTTAAAAATATGAAGTTTTACAATATGCATAATTTTGACATAATAAAGGAAAAATGAAAAGAAAATTAAAATTTTGTGAAAAAGTTTAAGAAACATATTGTTACACAGAAATAAATCTAACAAATGAGATGCAATACATTTATAGAAAAACTTACAAAGCTATTGAAGAAAACACAAGAATAGTAAATGATCATAGAGATATATTGTGTTTGTGGGTTGCTAAACTCAGCATTATAAAGATGCCAATTCAGGCAAAGTGTACCTATTCATCCATTGTATTTCACAGTTTTATCAAATTCCTCCTTAAGTGCATACAGAAGTTCACTGAACCAAGCAAGGCTAGCCTAAACATTTTTAAAAGAAGAAGAAAAAGAGGAACTTGACAATTCTTATTGTAATGGTTATATGTTCATGCTAACAAAAATATATTACTGATGTTATTTTTAGGTGTCTTTGTATTAATTCTGACTCATAGCAACCCAATGCAACAGAGTAGAAGTGTCCCATAGGGTTTCCTAGGCTGTAATCTTTACAGGAGCATATCTTAGGCTGGGTTCTCTAGAGAAGCAAAACCAGTAAAGTGTGTAAATACATATGTAGAGCAAGAGAGAGAGAGATTTACATCAAGGAGATGATTCACGCGGTTGTAGAGGCTGTAACGTCCCAAGCCAATGGGTTAGGAAAGATGCTTCTCCTAATTCTTGTAGCCACAGAGGCTAGCAAACCCAAGATCAGCAGATTGGAGAGCAGGCTGTGAAGATAGATGAATCCTAAGATAGGGAGGCAAGACTGCAGGTAAGCTTCTAGCTCAAGTCCCAAGAACCGGAGGTCAGACAAACAGAAGTCAGTTGCAGGATCCAAAACAGGCAAAAGCTCCCAAACTCTGCCGGAACGACTACCGGCACTTGATGCAGGCCACACACCCAAGGAAATTCCCCTTCAACTGATTGGCTACGGACAGTAGGTTCCATCAGGGGGGTGATCACATATCAAATCTCTGCAGGGAAGTGACCACAAAATTATACAACTGCCAAAACACTGAGAATCATGGCTGAGCCAGGTTGGCATACAATTTTAACCTTCACAGAGTATATCACCTGGTCTTTTCTCCCATACAGCGACTACTGGCTTTGAACCAATGACTTCCGGTTTGCAGCTGAGCACTTAACCACTGTGCCACCAGGGTTCCCTTGCATTAGTGAAACATAAAACAAATTTACCAATAGTTTTATGTAAAGATATTCAAATAAGGGCAGGAGAATCATAAAAAATCAGAATAATATTTACTTTAGAGAAGGAAATGTGGGAAATGGCGTTGTAAAGATAACCAATAACAACTTTAACTTTTTCTGTAAGGCTTTAGTTCATTGAACTTATGAGAAGCAAATTCACCAAATGTTTACAACATTAAAGCTGACCGATTATTCCTATTGTGTTATATTATCTATTTCTTTTTCTTGGCCTCTTCCTTCTCTTTATTCCTTATCTTTTTCTTCATGATCTTTCTTTGCTTCTTCATGATCTTTGCTTCTTCGTTTCTTCCTTCCTTTCTGCCTTCCCAACTTTTTCTTTCTTTTGTCTTTTCTCAGAAACCATACACTTTTTGTTTTTCAAATATACTTAACTTTTTTATTATTATTATTGTTTTTGATTGGTCAGGAAGGAGTGATACAGATTTTACAAGAAAAAGAAAACTGTTTATATTGCTCTCCTGCAGCCTCCTGTTTTCATTTTGTTTGGCGGTGTGGATGGAATCAATGAACAGAATTTACCGGGAGAAAACAGCTGTTAGCAGCAATGGGATAGAACTGTCCTTACAATATGTATTGTGTATAATTTTATGGTTGAAGTTTTAATTTAGATTTAAAGTCTTAAAAAAAAAATAGCATTAATTACTAGACTACCAGACACTAAAATCCATGATAAATAACCGGAGTTGGATTATAGTTTAAACACTGCAAAGGTATTTGCTTCTTTAGAAGAGGCAGAAAATTAAATAGTAGATAATTAGACTAACTAAAAATTGTTTATACAGAGAGAAACTAGTTGCCTTGGATTTTTCTAGCCAATTTTAGGAATTG